>NW_024533427.1:0-41008 GCF_016097555.1 Gigantopelta aegis | reverse complement strand
GCAAATATTAGACAGAGTAGTTGGGAAAACAGAAGTGCAAACATGTTTAGGACTAATGGAAACAGTGGCGGATCCAGAAAATCAATTTGGTGGTGGTGGGGGGGGGGGGGGGGGGGGCAGTGACATGAGGTGGAATGCCAAGGGAACTTTGGAGGAGGTTTGTAGGGGGATCGTAAAAAAGAAAAGAAAATTAATATATAATAAAATTATAACTATCGCAATATTTAGGGGAGGTGGGCCCCTGGAGCCCCCTAGATCCGCCTCTGGGAAAATACTATATAAATGGCCGTTAGATACCATTTATTTCGAAACGAATCGTTTCAAAAACATAGCTAACATATCTGCAAGTTAAATGGTATCTAACGAAACACAAGAATAGTATTCTAAAATTAAAAAGGTATAAATGAAACAAAGGTATTTTCCGGTTAAAACTGAGCGTTTACAAGGTTACCCTGTACGACACAGAGGTCAAGGGTAGGTGGGGAAAGTGTATGTACTACCTACCAATATGTAAGTTTAAAGGTATTAGTAAACATCAAACGGATCCACAAAATGTCTGTGTTGTCAGATTTAGGAAACTATGTGCTTTAGATACAGGACTGAACATTATTTTAGTATATAGGTAGTACTAAACCAAATAACTTCCGGCTGGGTCAAAGTTCGAGGTGCACCCAACTTTTGATAGAGAAGTGAACACCACAAGTCCTGTGATTGGTTATAAATGTGAGTGTGTTGGTTGTAAAAAATAATAGTTTTATCTGGGTAAAAAAAATATGCAATTTTATTTCATCTAGTACCAATGTGTCAAGTAGCCTTGTGCTTGAAACATGTATGGGGTACCTGTGAAAAAAAGTACTCGAATTTTGTGCGGAACTAGGGTAGTCATAGACACTACCCGTTATCTCAGAAACGAGCAGCTTGACCCCCATTTTTTCCTGATTCACTTTAAGTGTGAGGGGTGGTAGTATTTATATCCGTGGCGTTTATGTCGGTTGATACGTTGCAGGTAAGAGTTTTAGCCACATATGTTACTATTGTTGTCTATGGGATTTGATTTGGTACTATACACCCTATAGCACATATTCAGTGCATAATAAAAAATATTATGATTTTGTCATTTTATTTAATCAAACTATACTGGTTGATTAATTAGCCACCACTCGACCATGCAAGTTCACAATGACCTTGACCTTGACAATAATCTCTGTACATGGCTCTGAATGGAGTTTGAATCAAAGTTAGCACTGAAGAAAAGTTGGTTTTGGCCTATAATTCATACTGTATAGATTTCAATAATTTCTTTTTACATGGTATTTGACTTGCCATATACAACTGCACTTAAATATGGTATTATATATAGGCAACCTGAACTAAGATTTTAATAGCAATTTATTTTTATATTAAAAATAGCATGTGCGAATAGTGGGTTAATGTCTTTAGTTTCCATTAACATTGTTAATTTTTTATGTATGAAATTCTGAAAACTCAAATTTGTAAAGAAGTTGATTTTTATTGTCATTTTGACATATTTATAGGGTGCTAAGTTATATTTTAGACAAATTTGTAGTTTTATGCAAAATTTAAAGTAAATTTGAAGAAAAACTTTACCAAAAACATAATTAAATTTGTTGTCACTATTGTGCCTTCTGTTCTTATTTGTACATAACAATAAGGTTGTTAAACATATACTTAGATCTCCAGATCATTATTTTTTCTTAATAATCACTTAGTTAGCTCTCATGAAAAGCATTTTGAGTTTATACTAGATTCAGAACCAATTTTTTTCAGATTTGATTATCTGCCTTGGATTAAGTTGATAATTTATTTTATTGTTAAAGCTGTATTACCTAATGTTACTAGCTAAATAAAATGCTGGATTACAGATTGTAGGAATACATCTAATATACATATTGTATTCATCCGGATTAGAAAATAATGCAAGAAAACAGATGTTCGGGTAATTTTGTCATTCAAAAATAGTTTTTTTCAGTAATTAATCAAAAATAAATGTGTGAAAGCTGCATGATAATTCCAGATATCACAACTATTAAAACCTCCAACTACAGTAGGCTATAAATAAAATATAGTCAGGAATATTGGTGGCTGCCAATGGTTTTGATGGTTCATTATGAAAATCAGCATGGCCGATGGATTTGAAATTCCCACACCTGGTAACTTGAAAACACCCACACCCAGCATACAGGATTTCCTCCCAACACTAATGTTCAGGACATCAAGTCATTACTTCATACAGGTACAGTCATGTTTGTGTTTCCTTCCTCAGACAGTGTATTTTTTTAATACTGATATTTCTTTGATGTGCCTGTTAAGGTCTTCATAATCTAGGGGTCAATCAAGTGCATGTGTTTTAATGGAATTCTTTAAAGGGGTAGAGATACTCTGACTATCTTTGTTGTCTCTACATATATACCTGAGTACCCACACCCAACTGAAAGTAAATATCTTCAGGAGTTTTATTTTAAAACATTTTGTTGTTTAATATGACATATTGCACTTGTACAAAACTATATGCAATATATATGCTTTTTGAGGTGTACATTATATTAGGTTGCACTGTAGAAACAACAGTTTCAGTGAGGTTTTCAGTTTATGTCAGAATACACCAGACCCTGGTTGTCATAAAGACACATAGCTGGACACTTTTTGAAAAATGTATGTTATCAGTATAGGTAGTACTAAACCAAATAACTTCCGGCTGGGTCAAAGTTCGAGGTGCACCCAACTTTTGATAGAGAAGTGAACACCACAAGTCCTGTGATTGGTTATAAATGTGAGTGTGTTGGTTGTAAAAAATAATAGTTTTATCTGGGTAAAAAAAAATATGCAATTTTATTTCATCTAGTACCAATGTGTCAAGTAGCCTTGTGCTTGAAACATGTATGGGGTACCTGTGAAAAAAAGTACTCGAATTTTGTGCTCAGAAACGAGCAGCTTGACCCCCATTTTTTCCTGATTCACTTTAAGTGTGAGGGGTGGTAGTATTTATATCCGTGGCGTTTATGTCGGTTGATACGTTGCAGGTAGGAGTTTTAGCCACATATGTTACTATTGTCGTCTATGGGATTTTATTTGGTACTATACACCCTATAAGTTAGAAGGTAGTAAGACGTTTCTTTACAAATAAGAAAAAACGTCTTAAAGGCATACTGTCACGGATTTAAGTATCTAATTTTATTTCTCTAAAAATGGATAATAAATAAAAATCACATTAATAGTTAGAAACCAAATCTAGCTATCGCATCACCTTAACTGAACCATTATGGAGTAAAATCCATGTCAACCCTCTCGGCAATTTTAGTTTTTGAATTACGGACCATTGCCATAATTCAATTATTTTTACAAAATATTATTAATAAATAGAGTATGGTGGTTATGAAGATGGTTGAATAAAGTACATTTAGTGACAAATCAAATAATTTTTGTTCAGGTAATACTTTGCTAGACCATTAAATAGGTCAGAGGTCTGTGACGATATGCCTTTAATGCCTTCTAACCTATTTAGACGGTATTTCATTGATTCGTTCTCTCAAATTGGCTTCTACGAATTAAAACGGCTTTTCGGTCGTTCTTCATGATTAGGACAAACAAAAAAGTATTATCCATATGGTTCAACATAACCGAATTAATAATAATCATACGATGCACACATGTAATAACAAGTGTAATGGCGTAATTTTGGGAAGCGACGTCATAACAGGAAGGAAAGGAAAGGAAGGAAATGTTTTATTTAACGACACACTCAACACATTTTATTTACGGTTATATGGCGTCAGACATCACAACATGACGTTGTTTCTCCAGTCCTAGCTCAAACCGTGCATTTGAAATATGACGTCATTTCGTCGTCTCCTAGTTGTGGCTGAAACATTTTGAGTTGGGTCTTGTTATTCATAAAGACAAACAACAATAATAATATGGATAATAAAGAAATTATTACACTCGCGTGTGAGTCGTACTGATTTTCGTACTGACACTCGTTTCGTAAAATCAGTACGACACACAAGCTCGTAAAATAATCTCTGTTTAGTCTGCGATTAGCTGAAATCGGTGGACAACGTTCAGTGGCCGTCTAACGAGCCTTTGACCGTGTTCAACCCAAAAGCCAACGCCAGACGATACGAGAGCAGCCGATTGCATGGAAAAAAAAAAATTAATTAAAAGTTTGTTTTTATTTAACGACGCCACTATGGTACATTGATTTTTTATCTTATCATCGGCTATTGGACGTCAAACATATGGTCATTATGACACTGTTTTTTTTTAGAGGAAACCCGCTGTCACCACATAGGCTACTCTTTTACGACAGGCAGCAAGGGATCTTTTATTTGCACTTCCCACAGGCAGGATAGCACAAACCATGGCCTTTGTTGAACCAGTTACGGATCACTGGTCTGTGCAAGTGGTTTACACCTACCCATTGAGCCTTGCGGAGCACTCACTCAGGGTTTGGAGTCGGTATATGGATTAAAAATCCCATACCTCGACTGGGATCCGAAACCAGTACTTACCAGCCTGTAGAGCGATGGCCTAACCACGATGCCACCGAGGCCGGGTCCGATTGCATGGAAAGCGATGAAATCGTAATGTTTGTCTTCTCATAAATATAATTGGCTATTGTTGTACGAGGTACGAGGCACTCATACACAGGCGTACGGGCTCCCATTTTTATAAGGGGGCAGGCTGCCTTTTGACCGAATTAATCGAAAATGCCCGAATCTGGATAACAAAATTTTTTCATATTAGCTTTACTGCCAAACAGCTATATACAAGGTTGCAAACGAAATCACTATACATTTTTGCATGGATTACAACTAATTTTGAGGTTAGAATGATGAAAATACATGGTAAAACGGTCTCAGGTTAGCACATTTCCCCCCACTATTTCTATAATTTGTGTCCGAATTTGAGGTTTTACTCCAGTTGTCGAGCTATATGTATCCCTACAACCCTCATCCCTGAGACCCACACCACGATTAAGATCCCTCAGACGGGTCTGCTATTTTTTTTTATCATAGGCATATGGGCTCCCATTCTTGTAGGGGGTGGGGTGCAGGCTGCTTTTTGCCCGAATTAAACGAAACATTTATTTATATTAACATTAGCCTACTACCAAACAGCAAACGAAACAATTTTTACATGGATTACAATCAATATTGTGGGTAGAACGATGGGGAAAAAAATCATAGTGAAAAAGGTTTCAAGCTAGCTCGTTTTGCCTAAAAATCTCGAGTTTGCCTTAATTTGAGGATTTGCTCCAGCACTGCGGGGTGGGGGTGTGTGGGGGAGGGTGTGTGGGGTGGGATGGAGTTCAGTTGCTCTCGTATACGCTTATGATTGATTTTGATTACCCTATATGTACTTACCTGGGATCAAAAGAATAAACATTACACTCGTATAACCTCACAACTTCATTGTCGAAGGAAAAATCGTTGTTGATTCTGAAAAAACAACAAAAAATAACAGGTATACAAGACGAGATTGAGGACTATCTCCAGTAGACAAGAGGACGTAATCTAGTGACAGGACGTAGACCAGTGATAAAGCGCTCGCCTGATGCGCAGTCTGTCGTAGCCCAGTGAGGATCTCCATCCCCATCGGTTCTAGTGACAGGACGTAGCCCACAATTGAGGACCATCTCCAGACAAGTACAGAGTGCCAGGACGTAGCCCAGTATAACAGGTATACAAGACGATATTGAGGACTTTTCCAGTAGACAAGAGGACGTAATCTAGTGACAGGACGTAGACCAGTGATAAAGCGCTCGCCTGATGCGCAGTCTGTCAAGGATCGATCCCCATCGGTTATTTTTCGTTTCAGCCTCAGCCTGTGCGCCACAACTGATGTTACAGAGGCCGTGGTATGTTTTATCTTGTCTGTTAGGTGGTGATATAAACGAACCCTGCTGTTAATGTAAGAGAGTTTCCCACGGCGTGCTGCAACAGGCATTATCAGTATGGTCCTCGACCATATGTCAGCAAATGGTCCTATTATGTGCAACCCCAACCCAAATATATATATATATATATATATCCTGTACAGCTGTGAGTCCTAATTTTGATACAACTGGCATTAATCTACTCATACTTTCTTCGGTAGGGCTTAGGACCAATTTTACAAAACATCGTAAGCCTAGTTTTGCACGTAAAGGTAAACCTACAACTAAACCACAGTGCTTATTACTATTATATTATAACAAATATAGTTTGATGGAACACATATTTTAAAAATCAATTGTCCTTAAAATGCTCCATCTACCGTAAAGTTGTTTTTTTTGTGGGTTTTTTTTGCCTGAAATAAATGTCAAACACATGTAAACATACGTCCCGTATAACTGCCAGTCGCACACGTAAATTTACGATGTTTTTGTGAAATCTTATAATACACCCTTACTGTTAATTATTTCATTCTATCAGATTTTCAGATTCTATCATGGCAAGCACTGTGGATAATGATTTTCTGTAATTTTCACTTCCACATGCTGAAAACAACGATTCTTCAAACCCTTTACCCTTTACAAGAAAGGTAAAATAACGAACTTGATAGAGCAAGTGAAACATACAAAAACAGAGATACATAGAGAATAATACATGGGTGGCCGTTAGATACCATTTATCTCACAACGAGTTGTTTTAAAATGTATCTAACGAGCGAAAGCGAGTTTGATAATTTTTAAACGAGTAATTTATTTTGCCACAGTCTAAACGATTTCCATCGTGTAGTTTTTCATTGGATGTATGACACTGGTGACCTGGTCATCACTTAGGAGCAGCCAGTCGTATGTCTTGAAATTGTTAACACACGTACATGTGTTAACAACGTGAATTTGGACCATATAAATTAATTAATGTTATTCTTTCTCCATCTATTGTAATATCTAAAATAAAGAAATTTCCGGAGCCATCTGATTTAGTTTTATGTATGCTATATTCAAAGTTATTATTAAACAAAATAGCTATTCCTCTAGCGTTTGTGGAATACGAGTTGAAAAGGCATTTGTACCCCCACTGGGTTTGGATATATGGCTCTAATTCCATCGAAAAATGTGTATCTTGCAAACAATAAATATTGAAGTTCTTGCATTTTATATAATTTAATACGTCTTTTCTTTTTTCCGGATCTCCTAGTCCCTGGCAGTTAAGTGTCATTATTTGAAAAAGGGCCATGGCGGATTTATGGCGGGAATATTATATTTTCCATGCTTGTATAAGTTAGATGTTAGTGGATTCAGCTTGTTTGAACAATACAGGTAATAATTTAGAATTAAGGTAATAGACTTTACACAAAGTATAAGATAAGTGAGAGCTGAAAGTATTAACAAATATGGTGTTTTACACACACAAAAAAAGAGAAGTATCTAATGGACACGAATGTATTATTCTATTTCTTACATATACTCAAAAACCAGGTTTTAAGCAAATTTTAACATCTTTTTCGACTAAAAGTTATTTACAGCCGTGAATGTCAGGTTAACTATACGCCACAGTCTAAACGATTTCCATCGTGTAGTTTTTCATTGGATGTATGACATTGGTGACCTGGTCATCACCTAGGAGCAGCCAGTCGTATGTCTTGAAATTGTTACCACACGTACATGTGTTAACAACCACGTGTAACCAAAAATAACGCATGGTGTTCTCACCAACGGGTGTGTAAGAAAAAGAAATCAAGTTAGAAAAGTCTGACGTAATTCAGGTTGCTGGCATGATGGACAAACTCGCGAACCAGATACTTGATTTTATTACACACCAGTGTAAGACATTGCTCATGTCATAACAATCACTCAATATCTAACTAGTGACGTAATCACTTGCTGACCCAATTCGCAGAAAAATAACGTGTAGTAGGTCCGGACATCTGCTTACATCTGCTTACATCTGCGTTGCGGATTGTTTGCAGTTGGTTTGTAAAAAATAAAATACTAAATTAGCTTGCCTGTCATACCATTTTTTAAATAAAACTCGTAAACAGTATTGGTATCTGACGCTTTTGCTCGTCAGATACCAAACCTGTTCACTCATTTCATAAAAATGGTATGACAGGCAAGCTCTTTTAGCATTCTATATATCTACTATGTAGCTACATTATCAAGGCAGACCATGGTGGGTGGAACGGGACATGCACATGGCATGTGGACAGTTCAATACACAATTTGCAAACAACAGAAGAGGGGCTGTATAATAGTATATTATCCATATGGTTCAACATAACCGAGTTAATAATCATCATACGAAGCACACGTGTAATAACAAGTGTAATGACGTAATTTTGGGGAGCGACGTCATAACATGGCATTGCTTCTCCAGTCCTAGCTCAGACTGTGCATTTGAAATATGTTGTCATTTCGTCGTCTCCTTCTAGTTGTGGCTGAAACATGACATTGGGGTGGGGTTGGGGGTGGTTTGGCTGACTGACATGGAGCTCCCCGTAAACGTTTGAAAACTAGATGTTCTGAAATGCAATTTCCTGCATTCTAAAAGTAAAATTCATCTCTGCATTAAGATTTACTACCAATAATATTTTTGATTCAGAATGATTTTTTTTTTGGGGGGGGGGGGGGGGGGCTAGATCCCCCAGTCCCCCAACCTACTCCGTCGTGTCTGAATATGTCTACTGTTCGAGACAATACACTTGACTGCTTTACTTTGACATGCTTCAAAGTACTATATCACATCTAGTATTAACCACCCACCCCCAATAATATACAAAATAAACAATCGACTGCTCGGCAGTTGACAAATGCTCTTTTTGTCTACCAAATTAAAAATCTGGGATCCGTCCTTGGACTTAACTATAGTCCACACAAACCAAATTATTCTTATAACCATGTTTGGGTATTTAACCTTTGCAAATATCAACCGATACACTCTCGTATACGAATTAACAGTTAAGTGCCATAATGAGACCGATTACAAGTGTTGTATTGCTTATTCCACTTTGAAAAATATCCAGATCACAATGCCCTAGATAATTAGTGAGTGCTGAAACACGGGTGTTTATGTAATTTACACAAACACACACGCTCTCTCTCTCTCTCTCTCTCTCTCTCTCTCTCTCTCTCTCTCTCTCTCTCTCTCTCTCTCTCTCTGTGTGTATGTGTGTCTCTCTCTCCTCTCAGTCTGCCTCTCACTCACTCTCTCACCTTCTCTCTGTCTCACGCACTCTCTCTCTCTTCTCTCCCTCTCTCTCTCTCTCTCTCTCTCTCTCTCTCTCTCTCTCTCTCTCTCTACCCCCCTCTCTCTACCTCTCTCTATCTATCTCACACTATCTCTACTGCTCGCTCTCTCTCTCTAACTGCTCTCTCGCTCTCTCTCTCTCTCTCTCTCTCTCTCTCTCTCTCTCTCTCTCTCTCACACACACACACTGTCTGTCTACTCTCTCTCTCTCTCTCTCTCTCTCTCTCTCTCTCTCTCTCTCTCTCTCTCTCTCTCTCTCTCTCTATCAATTTGTGTCTCAAATATTTACTTCACAATATACTTTACTTATATCCCGGCTATTTTGGAATGACAAGATTATGATCATTGACAGAGACAACTGTTCTTTCAGTCGTGACATAAACAACTACAACCCAATTTCAAAAATCAAAACTTATTTACTTGAAATATATGAGTGATATTGTCTAACATTTCTACCCAACCCCACGCCAATCTTTCACCAGCACTATTTAAAGGTTTCTATAGATAGGTTTAACAAATAATGACCATACGACGCACGGCTTCACCGTACAATTTCATCACCCTCAGTTGATGGTTTCTGTAGCAAAGGATTAAAGGTGAAAAAAAACATGAAGAAACGAACAAAATTACCCAAATGAATACACGATGCACGGCTTCACTGGTCTGACAGGTGGGTCATCACAAATCTCCCATCCGCCGTCGGCAATGTTACCCATGCGAAGTTTCCTGTCGCATACGATGTCCATATTATCGAGATAACTAAAAATATATATATAAAAAGAAAACATTGATATATGCAGTGGAATTCTTTTTTTGAAATACAGAGACGTACAATAAAATACAATGTTGTCGTTATTAGTTTGGGATTGTGTTATCGTGTCTGTGGGTCGGTGTATATAAAAAGATCCCTTGCTACTAATGGAAAACTGCAGCTGGTTTTCTCTCTAACACTATTATATCAAAATTACCAAATGTTTGACATCCAATAGCCAATAATTAATAAACCAGTGTGCTCTAGTGGTGTCGTTAAACAAAACAAAACAAACGTTTTTAGTTTGGGTTTGTTATAGTCTTTTTCACAAGATGCATTGTCCAGAATTGTCCGTGAACGTGTTGACTCCTTTATGATTTTCCAGCTTATTTTGTATTTGATACCCTTTCGTTTAACGTGCGTGCGTGCAATACTATATATGTATGTATGTATTGATCTATGAATATCTATATATTGTATGTCAGGTTTTGATTATAACATACACAGATATTAACCCACTGGCGCAGGGAATAATTAAATCCTTTCTGGACTCATAAATTGTCTCATGCCGTTGCTGGGACTCGAACCTATGGCATCGAATCGCCCGCAACTGGCAGATTTGTTACGATATGTTCTGAGCTATCGAGACATCCATAAAAAGGATGCTCGTTAACTCAACCATATGCATGAAACCTACAATCTACGCGGTCGATCCCGCTTACGTACATGAAACAGTGGGCAGACCTGGCACTGGCTAGTATGTATTGATGTATGAATATCTATATATTGTATGTATGTCGAGGTTGACCGTTACATACATATATATCAACGCACTGGCGCAGGGGATAATTAAATCCTTTCTGGCCTCACAAATTGTTCCATGCCGTTGCTGGGACTCGAACCTGTGGCACCGAATCGCCCGCAAATTGCAAGACTAACCACGATGTGTTCTGAGCTATGTACGTATGCATGTATGTATGTATGTATATAATTATGTATGTATGTATGTATGTATGCATGTATGTCTCTCTCTCTGTCTCTCTCTCTCTCTCTCTCTCTCTCTCTCTCTCTCTCTCTATGTGTGTGTGTGTGTATGTATGGGTTTTTGTGTATGTGTGTGTATGTTTGTGCGTGCGTGCATGTATGTATGTATGTATGTATGTATATAATATTATGTATGTATATGCGTGTGTGCGTGCGTGCGTGTGTCTGTATGTATGTATGTATATCTGTGTGTGTGTGTGTGTGTGTGTGTGTCTGTCTGTCTATATGTCTGTATGTATGTATGTGTGTATGTATGTATATCTCTGTGTGTGTGTGTGTGTGTGTGTGTCTGTCTGTCTATATGTATGTATGTATGTATGTATGTATGTATGTATGTATGTATGTGTGTATGTCTGTATGTATGTATGTATGTATGTGTGTATGTATGTATGTATGTATATCTGTGTGTGTGTGTGTGTGTGTGTGTGTGTGTCTGTCTGTCTATATGTCTGTATGTATGTATGTGTGTATGTATGTATGTATGTTCGGATGTAAAACTACGTTATACCTGTGGAAGGTCGTCCATAAAGCTGAAGTATCTAGTCTTTGAAGTTCATCTAAACTCGGCAGCTTCTTTGACTGAAACACGACCATAAACACGATCAGTGATGTATCCACAGAGAAAATCTGGAGGCTGACCCAGGGGTGGACGCAAGATTTTTTTAGGGTGGGTGCAACGTTTAAAAAGGGCATTGTACATACACTAACATATTATATGGATGGCAATACTTTCCTGAAATACCAAGATGTTACACGACGCCCACTAAAAACAAATAAATTATTTTTATTTCTCTTTTTTCTCTGCAAAACATTGGCTCTTTCACTTCGTGAAATCTCTCTCTGTGTGTGTGTGTGTGTGTGTGTGGGAGGCGGGGGAGGGTGCACTCTTTACATCATCCTCTTGTATCCGCGCACTAAAGATCCTCCTTTTTATGAAACAAGAATGCAGCGGAATTAAATGTCTCGTCTACTATAAATTTATTAATGTCGCTGATTTTTGCATCCATCTATGTTAAAGGGACATTCCTGAGTTTGCTGTAATTTTAAAAATATTATCGACCAATAGAGACATTTTAACGATTGTAATTACATATCAAATATATTTTTCTGAATAAAATATTAGTGTCTGTATATTAAACGTGTTTCTGATCGTTTTACTATTTGTACTAGGTTAATTTTCATTTTATTTCCTAAAATATATTTTTTCGTACGTATGAAATTATTTGAAGACAAAATCCAGTTTGAGCTTCTTACAAATATTAAGACGCCCAGAAACACATTGAATATACAGACACTGATATTCTAAGCAAGAAAATATAATTAATATGTAAGTTTAATCGTAGAAATATTTTATTTTTCGGAAACATCTTACAATGCAGTAAACTCAGGAATGTCCCTTTAATCTCAATGCAAAAAAAACCCAACAACAACAACCCCAAAAGAAACCCACACAAAAAAACAAAACACATACCCCCCCCCCCCCCCCCAAAAAAAAAACAACAAACAACAACAACAGCAACAACCCCACAAGTAACAACCCAACAACCCCAAAACTAACATTGTTAAGTTAATAAAATTCACGTTTTACACATGCACTGAGGTGAACATTCATAGACATAACTTTAAACGAAGGTTCATTCATGTAGCACTTATAGTTTCAAGTTTGTGAAAAATGGAGCTAAACTCAAAAATGCAAATATATTTCAACTAAAAAAAAAAAGTAATTAATTTTTAATTCCTTTTACACGCACTGTGCAAAGGTGTTGACCGACATCCATAAGAACAACTACAAAACCGGTTTTATCTATCTAAAGTTTGTTCTGTTTATGATACACCAGTCGTGATGCACTGGGTGAAGCGAGAAATAACCCAAAAGGGCCCACCGGCGGAGATCGATCCCAAAACCGACCGCTCATCAGGCGAGCGTTTTAGCACTGGCTTACATCCCACCACTTTATCGATATAGAACTTTAAATTAAAGCCCCCCAAAAAAACCCACACCAATTAAACAACACTCGCAAAGACAAAAAGACAAAAAAAGAAGCCCAACACATCGGTTACCAAATTAAAATTTCAATTAACCACATCGGCAAAACGGCGATAGATCTATAAACAATAGGCTATTAATCAATCGGCTCTTTTGTGAATTATTACTGAAACAGCCTATATTTGACAGTTTAGCAACGACAGTATAAAACTAGGGCTGACTTCAGCCTGACTGAGCAGAAAAAAGAAAGAAAACGTCCTCTAGACTTGTTTAATCATTTCACAATAAACCAAAATTAATAGTCACATCAGGAACTAATCAAACAGTTCGCGAACGTTAGCTAGCTGAAAATGGGGCTGGACTTTGTCTTTTTACTGTTGGAAACTATATTATAGTTTTTTAGAATAGTATAATATACTTACGTATCCATTCTTTCTTAAACTGGCTAGCGGAGAGTTCGGGTCGTCCTTTAGTATCCTCACTGTTTGGTCGAGTCTCAAAGGTGGTCGAATTGTTGCTAAAAAAATTGCTGGCATGGTTTGTACAACAGCCGGTTTTGTAAACGATACCTGCAAAATTAAGTTAAATCTTTATTTTTTTCGTTTAAGGACATCAAATTGGATGTTAAACATTTGATAATTCTGACATAATAAATTTTTACCAGTTTTGCATTAAAAATAAAGAGAGGAAACTCGCAACAATAATAAATTTATGGCATTTTTGCATTAAAAATAAAAAATAGAAGAAACTTGCTAAAAATTTCCATTAACAGCGAGGCATGCTTTTTAATGCACTTCCCCACAGGACGGCACACGAGTCGTTTAGGGCACTGGTTTGGACAAAAGAAGAAGAAAAAGAAAAAAAAACTAATCAGAGAATGGGTCCACCGGAGCTGGGTCTGGGTCTGGCGAATATGGTGCCAGTCGAAAATGAAACGCACTGAATTGAATGTGACAAAACACACCGCCAGTGTTCTAGCTAGCAATAAATAGAGGGGCGCTGCGCCCTGCCCCCGTTTTTTGCCGCCCTGCCGTGTTTGTTTCTGCATCGCCCCATATTATCGCCGCCCTGCTTTCCTCTCAAAGCGTGTACAGTGTTGTTACGAGTCTGAATTCCCAACTAAAAAACGTTTGACAATACATTGTTTGGCCACAGTTGTAAAAGCCGACAGCAGTAATGTGATATGTTTTTTTTCGTTTCTATTGTTAGTCGATATGACTGCAGACGAGCGAACAGGAAGTCTTACAAAGCTTGAATGCGAAGTAATCTCACACCGTCACGCACATAACCACACACGTCCTAGCAAACATCTAGTTGAAAGTAGACCATCCTGATAAACTTCGATAGAACGTCAAATGCGAAATTTATTTTGATAAGTAAATTTTTGAAAGTAATTGTTGCCTTTGCAAATAACCAGACCAAGATACATATAGTTTTAACTGATGTCAGTAGTCCTTATCAATGACACATTGATTACATCTTTATAATATGGCACAGAGTAAACTAGCAACACTGGCTATTTGGTCTATGAAGGCATAACTGTGTTTTGTTAAAAGCATGTCTACAAAAGCTATTTAATGAAATCTATCTAGACCTTGACATGCAATAATAGCCGTTTTTAAATGCAGTGAGCAACTTGTTACAAATATATCCTTAGGTCAGTTTTATTTCTTTATTTCTTTTTATTTATTTCTAATCATTCTCTTTTTTTCATTTCTTGATTTCTTTTAATTATTTCATTTATTTATTTTAAATTACATATGGGTATGATATTAAATGGTATAAATACTATATATAATAAATAAAAAAAATATGATTTTTTAGGTGATCCAACCTTTTGTAAAACATTTTAATAGTTAACGTTTGATTTTATTTAACGACACCACTAGAGCATATTGATTTATTAATAATCGGCTATTGGATGTCAAACATTTGGTAATTTTGAAATTTAGTCTTAGAGAAAAACCCGCTACGTTTTTCTATTAGTTTCATCGTTTATATACACCATCCCAAGGACAGGATAGCACATACCACGGCATATTCCAGTCGTGTTGCACTGGCTGGAACGAAATGTTTAAAATAGTGTCTATATTTAGTACATTAGTACAATAATATTGCATACGGCGATGAATGCACTGTTTCATCAAACATCCAAATTTAAGAATAATAAATTTGGGTTTAGAAATTGATTGTCTCCCTCCCTCCAAAAACGTTTTGTAAATTAAAACCAGCATAGATATTCCTACATATATGATAGTTATGAATGTAAAAAATTCGATGATATCCAGCACTTGCCTCAAAAATAAGATTATCGCGTTAAAAATGCCCTACAATTAAATTAGCGCCCTGCCACGTCAAAATCCTAGCTAGAACACTGACCGCGTCTGTGCTAGCGCGAACTACAGATCTAGCAACAGATGAACATGCTGCATTTTAATTTTTGTTTTAATAAACCACAAAAAAAAATATATATTAATTAAAGTAGGATTCCCATAATTATTGCTATTTTTATAGAAGAAAATGGGCCTATCTAGTATCTAATGATATGAACACAGCTGATATATATTGAACACACGTAACTGTTTTAGACGCAGACGTTAAAAACACCAGTCATGGCATGGCGTCTTTGTCAGCTTCGGTGTGTTTTGGGCCTAAGCAGTTTTAAAATATACCAGTACAGTTATTTAGTACTGCGAATCATCAGGGACCCATGCTATATCTTATTTGGCTATACTTCTATTTAGAGCACAATAAGCATGGGATACGTAGTGTGAACGAGAGAGAGAGAGAGAGAGAGAGAGAGAGAGAGAGAGAGAGAGAGAGAGAGAGAGAGAGAGAGAGAGAGACGAGAGAGAGAAAAAAAAAAAAATATATATATATAGAAGAGAGAGAGAGAGAGAGAGAGAGAGAGAGAGAGAGAGAGAGAAAACGAGAGAACGAGGGCGACAGAGATAATGAGAGAGAGGGAACGAGAGAGAGAGAGGTGAGAAAGAATGAGAGAAGAGAGAGAATGTATGAAATATGTACACGCAAATTTACCAATGTTTGGGGTCTGTAGACGAAGAAAAGTATAACCAGTGATGATATAACCACGAAACAGACCATCGCCAATCCATTCACCCTCATCGTGTCGGTCTGTTAAAGAAAATAAATTCATTTAAGAAGCATGGACCGAAACAATTATATGCACACTGTATGATTGATTGATTGCACACATATTTTATTGTACAAAGAACAAAAGAATTGGGCACAAGTTTGACAACTTACGAGGCCCTCTTCTATATTCATACAATATACATGGCGACCTATATTACATAGCTGTAAATATAAACTACATGTATACATTCAATGATAACCAGTGTAAGGAAATGTATTATATACAAAAGAATGTAAAGAAAAGAAAAACAAATATGATACAAAAGATTACACAAATAGTACATCACGTGCAGTTAAGCAGCACTGTATGACTCCGAAAACACCTATACAAATTGTAATATCGACCATTCAATGTCTTAATTAAAGTTTATTTTGTTTAACGACACCACTAGAGCACATTGGTTTATTAATCATCGTCTATTGGATGTCCAACATTTGGTAAATTTAACATAATTAGTCTTAGAGAGAAAACCAGCTACATTTTTCCATTAGTTGCAATGGATCTCAAAGTCTTAATTGTCATCCTAGAAGCATGTCTGCTAGCTGTCTTTGCCCATTGACAGAATTTATAGACGTACACATGTAGATATTACAGTCTATCTTCAACTACGGCAACCCTGACAATTTAGATAGTTAGATAGATAGATAGATAGATAACTAGTTTAACGTGCCCATATACCACTAAGGTTTCGAACACGCCCATCCAGAGTCCGACCTCCGATAAGATCGGTGGCCTGACTCGGGATGGGGGGGGGGGGGGGGGGGAGCAACTTAGAGGGCTCGTCATCAAGCTATGGTTTGGTTATGGAGATGAAGAGGTGTCCAATCCAAAATTATCACAACCTCAGTATTATGATTGGGGAATGGTTGATGGGCTCTTTCCTTTCATTTTATTTCATTTCAACATATGTTCGTGCTTTTATCCAATTAACGTTCAAGCATGCTGTCCTGGGCACTGATCTCAACTATCTGGGCTGTCTTTCCAGGATAGTGGGTTAGTTTTCAGTGGTTAGTGAGAGAGAAGGCGGTGTAGTGGCCTTACACCTACCCACAGAGTCCCTCTGGGTGGGAGCCGGTACAGGGCTGCGAATCCAGTACCTACCAGCCTGTAGTCCGATGGCTTAACCACAACACCACCGAAGCCGGAGGGCTCTTTCCACCCAGTGATGAGTTTAGTGCTCCTACTCCCGACGATTAAAGTTTGTTTTGTTTAACAACACCACTAGAGCACATTGATTTATTAATCATCGGCTATTGGATGTCAAACATTTGGTAATTTTCACATACAGTCTTAATGAGACAACCTGCTACATTTTTTTCCATTAGTAGTTGGGGATCTTTTGTATGCACCATCCTACAGACAGGATAGCACATACCACGGCCTTTGATATACCAGTCGTGGTGCACTGGCTGGAACGAGACATAACCCAAATGGGCCCGCTAACGGGGATCGATCCCAAACCGACAGAGCATTAAGCCCCCTACTCCTGAAGAAGTAATCGATCTGCTGATATATGCATGAGCTCAGTTTACAATGCAAATGTCCAACACAGAACATAACTTCTTCCGACAAATGTATTATCTGTTCTGATGACAAATCGTGAAGAACGCGAAGAATGAAGAATATTATAATGTTATTTGAAGGGGACGACGAACTAGTTCCAGTTTCAGGGAGTCAGTCTTCAAAATTCGGATAGCACGCCTTAAATTTGGTATTGCACATGGATGATTTCGTTTGATATTGTAAGAAACGTGCGCTGCACTACCACGCACCCCCCCCCCCCCCCCCCCCTCCTCACCTTCCCACGGCGCATTGTCAGAGGATTGGCGAACCTTGATAATACGTTCTGGGTCATTTTTAACTTACTGTGTTTTTGCTAATATTTTCGGAGATTGTTCAAAGCAATTAGCTCAGACTGTCAAGTCTTTATACTATGAATGTTATGTGCTGAATGATATATTACAATATATTTTCGAAGATGGTCCATTTGAAAGTTGACGGGGGAGAGAAGTAGCCCAGTGGTAAAGCGCTCGCTTGATGCGCGGTCGGTTTGGAATCGATCCCCGTCAGTGGGCCCATTGCCATTGCGCTATTTCTCGCTCCAGCCAGTGCACCACGACTGATATATCAAAGGCCGTGGTATGTACAATCCTGTCTATGGGATGGTGCATATAAAAGATCCCTTGCTGCTAATCGAAAAGAGTAACCTCACTCAATATCTGTGTGGTCCTTAACCATATGTGCGACGCCATATAACCGTAAATAAAAAAAAAATGTGTTCGAGTGCGTCGTTAAACAAAACATTTCCTTCTTGAAGGTTGACGAACCTCGAGAATACGCGAATGCAGACAGTTCTGCTGATGTACCGCGAGACTGACCCAGTCTTTATACATGTACTACATGTATGGTTGTCACGGTTCATGGATGTAATAAAACTCGTCTGTCCATATCCGACACTGACTGTATGCAAATTATATAGTGTTTTGTTTAATGTATTGTGGGGGTGGGAGATTGTTATTGTCTGGGGATAGGAGAACATTCCGCTTAGTCGGTGATCTATCATTCTGTAATTAACACTGGAATCCCAGATAGACCAGAGACACCTGCGCTTTTGCTTCGCTGCATAAGCGTACGAGACAAGGGGTCGGGGGGGGGGGGGGGGGGGGGGGGGGGGATCCTCAATTTGATATTCGAGCAAAATGTGCTAACTTGAGACCTTTTTTTTTACCACGTATTCTCATCATTCTACCCTCAAAATTAACTGTATTCCACGTACAAATGCGCAGTGATTCGTTTGCAACCCTATATAGCTGTTTGCTAGTAATGAAAATAGAAATAAATGTTATTATTCAGATTCGCGCATTTTATTTTTTCAATTCCGGCAAAAAACTAGCCTGGCCCCCCACCCCTCCTACAAAAATGGGATCCCGTACGGCTATGTTTCGCTGACAATTTATTTTTCTTTAAAACACTATCGGCAACAATAGCTTGAGCAATCTACACACTTCCAAGTTTTGGAAGTGCAATATTTATTTAATCTCAATGCTGGGACCAAATAATTAGTTATAAATATCTTTTTATTTTGAACATATTTCGATTTTAGTATAGCTGGTTTTTTGGCTGTTGTTTTTTAAACTGATTTTCATGCTTAGATCCAATTAAGGTTCAAGCACGCTGTCCTCGGCACGCACCTCAGCTATCTGGGCTGTCTGCCCAGGACAGTGGGTTAGTTGTTAGGTTAGTGAGAGAGAAGAGGGTGTTTTGGTCTTACACCTACCCATTGAGTCGTTAAAACTCGCTCTGGGTGGGAGCCTGTACCGGGCTGCGAACCCTGTACCCACCAGCCTTATGTTCGATGGCTTAACCATGACACCACCGAGGCCGATAATTTCTTTTAGAAGTCAGTTTTTAAGTACTACAATAGTAACTGATTTTGAGCAAATAATAAATACATGTACGTTGTATAACTGGCTTGTTTCAAAAGTAAAGTTTGTTCTATTTAACGACGCCACTAGAGCACATTGATTTTTTTTTTATCTTATCATCGGCTATTGGACGTCAAACATATGATCATTCTGACACTGTTTTTTTAGAGGAAACCCGCTGTCGCCAAATAGGCTACTCTTGTATGACAGGCAGCAAAGGATCTTTTATTTGCGCTTCCCACAGGCAGGATAGCACAAACCATGGCCTTTGTTGAACCAGTTATGGCTCACTGGTCGGTGCAAGTGGTTTACACCTACCCATTGAGCCTTGCGGGGCACTCACTCAGGGTTTGGAGTCGGTATCTGGATTAAAAATCCCATGCCTCGACTGGGATCCGAACCCAGTACCTACCAGCCTGTAGACCGATGACCTAACCACGACGCCACCGAGACCGGTGGCTGGTTTCAAAAGCGACTGCTATTGAGCTTTCGTTACAGCCGAGATCGTTATAATTTTGTCTGAATTGATTTCGAAAATGTTATCCGCAGCTGCACTATAATAAAAAATAGAACCTCTACTTCGCCAGGTGTTTAATTAATAACAACGATATGTTACATTGTGCGTTGATATGCAGCACAAAATCGATTGTAAGGTTTTGTCCACAACTGGAAACAACTTTATAGCCTTTCCCATGGGCTTGATGAAAGAAAAAAAGAAATGTTTTATTTAACGACGCCACTAGAGCACATTGATTTTTTTTTTTTCTTATCATCGGCGATTGGACGTCAAACATATGATCATTCTGACACTGGTTTTTTTTAGAGGAAACCCGCTGTCGCCAAATAGGCTACTCTTTTATGACAGGCAGCAAAGGATCTTTTATTTGCGCTTACCACAGGCAGGATAGCACAAACCATGGCCTTTGTTGAACCAGTTATGGATCACTGGTCGGTGCAAGTGGTTTACACCTACCCACTGAGCCTTGCGGAGGACTCACTCAGGGTTTGGAGTCGGTATCTGGATTAAAAATTCCATGCCTCGACTGGGATCCGAACCCAGTACCTACCAGCCTGTAGACCGATGGCCTGCCACGACGCCACCGAGGCCGGTACCCCTGGGATTAATGAATACTGTTCAGTAATTATTATTAATTTTAGACCAGCCCATCTAAATTTGCGCCAAAATTATATTATATTAATAATTTATATAGGTTAGGAATGTTAATATTTCTATTTAAGGGCGCAGTCAAAATTTATCAACTCCAATTTTCCCCCTTTTTAAAACTACTTTTGGTGTTAATATTCAAAATGTCAAAATTGACCGTATTTGTTAGGTTAACCCTATCCCGAGTCAGACCCCCGATCCTACCGGAGGCCGGACTCGGGATAGGTGTGTTCGAAACCCTAGTGGTATATGGACACGTTAAACCAGTTACTAAGCTAAGCTAAACAACTGGAAAGCAATTACACAAGCAACTAAACACGGTGTCGGCCCTGGAAGTAGAAAATCCCATTTTGGGTAATACAGGTGCTACACCGGTAAGCCGAATAATAAATGTCCCGGGAAGTAGAAGGGGATAATTGATTTGTATGTATGCGTCGTCTTTTCTTTAACAACGAAATGAGAAAGCGTATTCGCAAAGAATTAAAGGGACATTCCTGAGTTTGCTGGACTTTTTAAGATGTTGTCGACTAACAAAGACTTTTTTACGATTGTAATTACATATCAAATATATTTTTTCTGTATAAAATATTAGTGTCTGTATATTAAACGTGTTTCTGATCGTTATAATATTTGTACTATGTTAAATTTCATTTTATTTCCAAAAATATAATTTTTTCGCTTCTTACAAATATTAAGACGACCAGAAACATATTGAATATACAGACACTGATATTCTAAACAAGAAAATATATGTAATATGTAAGTTTAATCGTAGAAATATTTTTATTAAACGGAAACATCTTACAATGCAGCAAACTCAGGAATGTCCCTTTAAAATAATGGGTGTCAGTACACCTATGGAACGGTATCAGCTCGTCGTTACCTTTTGACTGCACACATCGACAAATATGTAATGGGGCAGTTAACTAGTGCCGGGAAGGAGATATTCTTAATTGTACCACTACGTAGAATTCATTTTAGGGCCATCTATACAACTTTATCTACTTCCCGGGCAATATCAATATGTTTGAACGACGATGTATACTAATGTTCAAAGATGTTTTGCTTGTCATATATTTAAACGCAAACGATATAATAATTAATACCGCTTATAATGCGAGTAAAATTATTAGTTATATACAAAGAAATTAATTGGATATCCTCTAAAATAACAAAAGAACACTGACGTACACTTTCATAAAAATGCTAATTTTATCCCTAGAATGAATGAATGAATGTTTAACGACGCCCCAGCACGAAAAATACATCGGCTATTGGGTGTGGGTGTCAAACTATGGTAATGCAAACAAATAGTGATGATCAACATCAATATAAAAATTCAAAATTTAAATAAAAACAGTGTAAAGTACTGTGCAAAAATACAAATATCACAAATAGATACTGACTTTTACTCAAAATTTCTATTATATCTAAAAAACCCAAGGGGATTTGTGCTGTATTGGCCATTCTCAAAGAGAATGTTACACCCCTGCACCACGGTGAGGTTACAGCACGCGCAGGGGTTATCCCTAGAAAGACGTTCCATTCAGAGGATTTTCTGACAGCCTTGAGGCTCACATACACTGAATGCGGTGCGTGCGTGCGGTCGATCTGTTGCGTCCGGTAGTTCTACCGCCCGCAGACCTCCGTTTTAGAGGCATATACACCATACCCGAATTTTTCATTGCGTCCTCCGTTTTAGAGGCATATACACCATACACGAATTTTTCATTGCGTCCTCCGTTTTGGAGACATATACACCATACACGAATTTTTCATTGCGTCCTCCGTTTTAGAGGCATATATACCATACACGAATTTTTCATTGCGACCTCCGTTTTAGAGGCATATACACCATACACGAATTTTTCATTGCGTCCTCCGTTTTGGAGACATATACACCATACACGAATTTTTCATTGCGTCCTCCGTTTTGGAGACATATACACCATACACGAATTTTTCATTGCGTCCTCCGTTTTACAGGCATATATACCATACACGAATTAGTTCATTGTGGCTGGCCGCATTCGTTTTGCAGACGTACGCATCAAGTCTAGACACTCTCATTTTTAGCCGGACCGCACGAACGCGCCGCTTTCAGTCTGTATGCGCCTTTAGAGGCTGTATTCATCGGAAGTGACAGCAGTTATATCTTGATCACAGTTTAAAGAGTTTTGTTTAACGATACCACTAGAGTACATTGATTTATTATTCAACGTCTATTGGATGTCAAACATTTGGTAATTTGGACATTTAGTCTTATAGAGGAAACCCGCTAAATGTTTTAGTCATACATTTTAAAATATTTTGCGCCATTTCAGCCAACACTAGGTTCCGTTTTGTCCATAGATTTCGGTGCCAATTCAGCCAACGTTAGGTTCCGTTTTGTCAAATTTGGTTCCATTTTCGATTGGGGCCGTTTTGGTACGATGCCGTTTTCGCTATAACCCTATATCGGATGCGCTCAGATTAACAACTAATTGGTCGTAAACAACGAGAATCGAAAAACAGCATCACATGTTCTGTTCTGTTCTGGTATGGTGTATGGTATGGTATGGTATGGTGTATGGTATGGTATATGGTATGGTATGATGTGGTATGATGTGGTGTGGTATGGTGTGGTATGGTGTGGTATGGTATGGTATGGTATGGTATGGTGTGGTGTATGGTATGGTATGGCATGGTGTATGGTATGGTATGGCGTATGGTATTGTATGGTGTATGGTTTGGTGTATGGTATGGTATGGTATGGTATGGTATTATATTGTACTATATTATAAACAATATGGCTCAAATAACGTGAATAACGAAATTGTCGTGTCTTTGTTGACATATCTCGTCCTAGACTCTTAAAGTGACAAACCCTAGTGTATAAACACTATTACGTATTTTTCACACGTTTTTTGGGTTGGGTTTTCTTTTTTGTCATTTAAATTTGAAGTTACCGATATTTTATTGTTTTGAATATTCATTTTCGTACATCCGAAGTTTTTCCGGTCATCCTGGTTTTTGTAATACCCCGAAATATTTTTCCGTAAGTAACGGTTAGTCTATTTTCCCATTTAAATGTGATAGACTTTAGATGCGCTCTCTTTTATATTCAAATGTGTTTCAGGTTTGTAGATTAACAAAACAGTGTTCATCTTCACAGGTTGAAACTAACACCAAAGGCCGTGGTATATGCTGTCCTGTCTGTGGGATGGTTCATATAAAATATCCCTTGCTACTGATGGATAAATGTAGCCGGTTACCTCTCTAAGACTATGTCAAAATTGCCAAATGTTTGACATCCGACAGTCAATGATTAAATCAATGTGCTCTAATTCACTGTTGTGTTGTTACCGGCCTCGGTGGTGTCGTGGTTAGGCAATCGGTCAACAGGCTGGTAGGTACTGGGTTCGAAATGAGTAATAAAATGCACATGATGCGACTGGGAGCAGGTCAACTCGCACCTAAACCAAATCGCCCTCCCCTCCCCAACTCGCCCTACACTGTTTAGTCAACTTATATCATTACCGTTTTATTAAATAAATATACCAATATTTTAGCAATAATGTGCATTAAATATTATTGAATATGCACACCAGTCGGAGTCCAAAAGCCTTGCCTGATCATTCCTTTAAGTATATAAGGGCCAAACTCACAAACATCGTCAAAATAGGATTGACAGTACATTTTAATTGATTATTACATCTCCCCAATATAAAACCATTTTAATAAGTGGTCGTAATAGCGGAGTTTCACTGTAATATTAATAAATAAAATGACACCATAGTTGTAGACGTCTATTTTTAATTTCGTCACAATTAATTACGGACAGTAAAGTTTGAGGCGAGTTGACTAAACGCTGGGGTGAGTTGGTAAGGGGTGAGTTGGTAAGAGGCGAGTTGGTTTTGAATCAAGTTGACCAGCATTCCATCGACTTACCGTGTTATCAGTGACAAGCACCGCAAGTAACTCCTTACCACAGCCAAGAAACCACAAATCCACAGAAAACCGGGCGAAGCTTACACAGAATGAATATATGCGAATGCACCATCAATGAAGATTTGCCAAAGTAAAAATCAAACACAGGGCGGTGCTGGGTTATCTCGATAAACGGCCTTCTGCTGTACCTTACAAGTATATACTAGGAGACGTTTCAACACCGCACCGTACGGCTGCGTGAATTGTAACTAATTGTATTTAAAAATACGTTTATCTACAGCTAAGTAGTTTCCAAAGGACCATTGTACTTGACCTAGTTACACCTAGTATTGTATTGCTTGTGCAAGTTATTTCTATAGCTTGATCCTGATTACAGCAGCGATGAAGACTACTCATGTAAAACACAATGGGTATGGCGAATATGGTGTCAATCCATAATAAATCAAATTGAGTGGAATGTAACAAAACACACCGCGTCTGTCTTGACGTCAGCTACAGATCTCGCAACAGATGTCACAGCCCGAGTACTCTGACTATAGAAGGCTAGACGAACATTTGGACAGATATTCAGTCCTGGCTGGAACGAGAGAGAAAAATAAATCAGTTGAATGGTTACACCGAGGACCAGCTGTAGACAGGAGCTGAGTCATAATAGACAAGCTGGCGCCTAAGGACCGACGGCAATATCAACGTGTATGGAGTTGAACACGTTTTCATGAGTTTCGCCAGGTCAGATCAATTTCATGTTCAAGCACGCTCGTTGCAACCACGATTTCTGAGCAGGGCCAGAAACTGTACTCAGAACGAGAGGGGTGTGGGAGTGTTAATAAGAAAGAAATGTTTCATTTAACGACGCACTCAAAACATTTATTTACGGTTATATGGCGTCGGACATATGGTTAAGGACCACACAGATACTGAGAGAGGAAACCCGCTGTCGCCACTTCATGGGCTACTCTTTTAGATTAGCAGCAAGGGAACTTTTATATGCACCATCCCATAGACAGGATAACACATACCACGGCCTTTGATGTACCAGTCGTGGTGTACTGGCTGGAGCGAGAAATAGCCCAATGGGCCCACCGACGGAGATCGATCCCAAACCGACCGCGCATCAAATGAGCGCTTTATCACTGGGCTACGTCCCGCTCCCTCGCTTTGATAAGTTTCATGACAAATGACTTCCAGGTCAGATCAATTTAATGTTCAAGCACGCTCGTTGCGACCACGATTTCTAATCTAATCAGGACCAGAAACTGTACTCAAAACAAGAGTGAGTGTGGGAATGTTAAAAAAAAGATTTAAAACTTTTTTCAGTGAAGAATGTACAGGCCCGTAAGCCAATGGGGGGTCGGGGGGGGGGGGGTCAGTCGACCCCCCCCCCCCCCTCCAGTGACTTTTTTTTCAATATGCCCCCGGATCCCCCTAAGCAACTCGTTCCTCACCATAAGCCTAAACGAAATCCTAGCTACTGGCTCAAAATCCTAGCTACGGGCCTGATGTAGTCATAATTAATGAGATTACCCATCGACACGCACTGGCAGTTAACAGGTACGACAATCAGGCCCCCTAGCCATTTGTGTATTGTGACGGTACATGCTCCTAAATTTGTTTCGCCTGTGGCGATTTTAATTGTGTTAGAGGGCCGTGTGCAGTTTATTGCCCGTAGCCCAGATGGGCAACTTGTTACGTAAGACTTCTGCTTGACCGTCCTCGATCGGTACGCCTAATACACACCCTTAGCCAGATGCGGAGGCCATGTGGCGAGTAGTTACGTAATACCTCTGCGAGTGCGGGTTTTACAACCGTGATTTGGCGACGATGGCGTCAGTAAGTCTGACGATCAGAGAGAAATAATACCGACTCTAGTAGAGTTGGAATATGAGATGATACGTGAGGTACCGCCTTGTACCCCCAGGCAAAATCCTGATTTATAATAAATAGCTAGTGTTTTAGAGATATCGAGGAGAAACGGAAAAGGAAGCTTCCTGGGAACGTTAGTCCGTTTGGACTTTGGTAAATATCATTTCTGCTCTGTGTATAACCTTGATGTGATTGATGTGACTTTTAAATATTTTAATACTGTATTATACCAATATTCTTTAGATAGTGTCTTTGGTCATCTGACGAAGTAAATCGTAGACTTTTTGTTCTAACAGTATATGAGTATTTGGTAATATAAAGCTTAGCCAGTCATCCTAGAGGACCTAGGTACACTGTAGGTTATTGTCTTTATTGTGATAAATATTAATTCTGTGTTACAAGGTTACTGAATGAGTAGTTAGGGTTAATTAAAAATTAACCAGTTAGGAATGGTGGTGTAATTCCTTTATTAATTAACTTCTCCTGGAAGCGTTTCTCAATTATCACACGTGTGGGTGTGGTGTAACGGTGAAGTGATTCGCATATTGTGTAACTAGACACCTAGAGATTAACTAATTAAGTGATCAGTTCTGGGTTGTTATTATTGCTGTTATTAATTAACTTCTATGGCTGTACATTTGTCAGCGTAGATTAATACAGATTCCAAAGTGTATTGTGTTTTTGTTGTGTTTCTAGAGAACTAACGTGCTATAATAATATATACTTATATAAGATCGTATCTCTGATCATACCTAGAGACGAGCCATACTAGGGTTTAACAGCCTGTTACAGAGAGATCTAATAGATACGGGTATTATAGAATCCCCGTGACATGTATATTAAAATATAGGAAATATAGGAATTTGCATACTAAAATATAGGAGTTTTATAGGAATTTTGAGGTCAAATATAGCAGTTTTATAGGAAAATTTGGACCGATTGTCATAATTATAGGCATTTTACATGGATTTCTAAAGACATTTACATTATTAATGGTATGTTGTTACCTTGTGTATGTACACAAGATACCATCTACTACCTCAACAAATATATACCAAGGCTTGCCAGCAGTCCATGCCGATATCCAGGATACTTTGAAAGTTGGTTCATCTTGTATCAGTAATACATTCACCTCACCTCACCAGGTGAGCAGAATCTTGATTGGCACTTGATACACATCTCCCACATTCAAAGCATGTTCTGAATTTCTGACAGGCTGGCTGCCTTTCACTGCGAATATATCTCAGTAACATATTTTATTGATCGGCATTTTGTAATCCATGTTGTAACGTCGCTTGGTATGAGACGGCCCCTGTAACTTTGGCGGAGTCGTTCCAAACCCTGAGTGAGCGCTCCGCAAGGCTCAATGGGTAGATGTAAACCACTTGCACCGACCAGTGATCCATAACTGGTTCAACAAAGGCCATGGTTTGTGCTATCCTACCTGTGGGAAGCGCAAATAAAAGATCCCTTGCTCCCTGTCGTGAAAAGAGTAGCCTATGTGGCGACAGCGGGTTTCCTCTAAAAAAAACCAGTGTCAGAATGACCATATGTTTGACGCCCAATAGCCGATGATAAGATAAAAAAAATCAATGTGCTCTAGTGGCGTCGTTAAATAAAACAAACTTTACTATTTTGGCGAAGTCGCCGAGTGGGCGATCACGTGACCTACGTCACGATATAGGTCAGCGAGCTTTGTAATTCTTGCGACGGAGTCACGAAGCGTAGCTGAATGTGGGTGCTGTCGGATTTCTTTCTGTAGTGTGTGTATTAGTGATTAATATGTGGATTTTTTTTAATCAAGTAAGTCGAAAAAAATGATCGATGTAAATGCATTTGACGTCAAAGAGGATTGTTGTGGTCTTTGAGCGGGAATATTTTACTATCGTGTGGTGGGCAGCGATTGCCAGAAAATTACATAGCTTGGTCTCCGACTGTAACTATGGCTTAAAGGCATATTGTCACAGACCACTGACCTATTAAATAGCCAAACAAAGTATTACCTGAACAAAAATATATTTGATTTTCCCCTAAATATACTTTATTCAAACATCTACGTAACCACCATACTCTACTTATTAATGATATTTAGAATTATGGCAATGGTCCAGAATGTTCTTGCATTCTAAGATATATATTGACGTCAGGCCTCAACCCTTAAACTACCTATATAAAGACACCCCCCCCCCCCCCCCACACACACACACATACAAGCAAAGAAAACAAAACAATCACCAGTTAACAAAAAATAAAAGAAAGGCAGGAAGGAACTGTTTTATTTAGCGACGCACTCAACACATTTTATTTACGGTTATATGGAAAGAAAGAAAGAAATATTTTATTTAACGACACACTCAACACATTGTATTTACGGTTATATGGCGTGAGACATATGGTTAAGGGTCACACAGATACTGAGAGAGGAAACCGGCTGTCCCCACTTCATGGGCTACTCTTTTCGATTAGCAGCAAGGGATCTTTTATATGCACCATCCCACAGACATGATAGTACATACCACCGCCTTTGTTACACCAATTGTGGAGCAATGGCTCGAACAAGAAATAGCCCAATTGACACACCGACGAGAATCGATCCTAGATCGATCGCGCATCTGGTGAGCGCTTTACTACTGAGCTACGTTCCGTCCCCCCCCCCCCCCCCCCCCCCCCATATAAAAATAAACGAACGAACGAACAAACAGAAAAGAATAAAAACAAGCACAATATAACACGCTGTCTCAAATGATTGGCTACGAGGGATCGAAGCTCACCAGCAGGCACACACCCGCTCCCCACCCCCCGTTCCGTCTCAGATTTCATTTTGTTTGTGGTTGGTAATTAAACCCCCCCCCCCAAAAAAAAAAACCAAAAAAAAAAAAAACCATCACATAAAATCAATTCTGAAACATCCTAAGCTGAAATGGGCTGAATGAATTCACCTCAAGCGAACATTCAACCGACTGAACTAAATCCCGCCCAACGCGCTGACTAAATGTGTAATATGGAAAGAAAGAAATGTTTTATTTAACGACGCACTCAACACATTTTATTTACGGTTATATGGCGTCAGACACATGGTTAAGGACCACACAGATTTTGAGAGGAAACCCGCTGTCGCCACTACATGAGCTACTCTTCCGATTAGCAGCAAGGGATCTTTTATTTGCGCTTCCCACAGGCAGGATAGCACAAACCATGGCCTTTGTTGAACCAGTTATGGATCACTGGTCGGTGCAAGTAGTTTACACCTACCCACTGAGCCTTGCGGAGCACTCACTCAGGGTTTGGAGTCGGTATCTGGATTAAAAATCCCATGCCTCGACTGGGATCCGAACCCAGTACCTACCAGCCTGTAGACCGATGGCCTGCCACGACGCCACCGAGGCCGGTGTGTAATATGGAATACCGGCGGTGACATGTGTACTTTTCACCATATATATACATGTACTAAAGTAGTGTCGGAAATAGAATAAAAATTATTTTCGTCAATTATTTCTTTCATATTAAATTGACAAGTAAATATTTTGTAAATACCTATTTAATGATACTGTACCTAATTTAGCATTTACTTGTTTGGGCTCGCATTGATGTACAAGGTGGTGTTTACTCTTAAAATTAAAATAAAGATGTCAGTTAACAGGAGATGTGTGACCTTTATTGGAACATACTATAATACATGTTGACGATATGTGTCAATTTCATTTACCCTTAAACAAACTTTTAATTTAAAGCTGCAAGTTAACTGATTATTTTGAATTGCAGCATAAATTATTAATTATGACCAACATATTTAGTGAATATAAATTCATTATAAGTACATTAGAAATGTACACAATATTTCAACCACTTAAAAGTGCTATATTAGAAGTTATATGTGAGCATGTTTGTGATAAAGATTCTCCAATAAAAATGTATTTTCTACTAGTAGATACAATTATTTATAATAATCATTTATGGGCATAGTTAAAGGTGTAGTCTTTAAATGTTAAAGCAAAATTTAATAAAATCATGATTTGCAGTAGCTGTTATTATGAAACTTTGAGATAGCACATTTAATACCGGTATAATAGATCACAAAATGGTTCTTGACAGTTTTGCTCAGGAGTTACTTATAAATGTTTACAAATATTTAGTTTTGGAGAGGGACAGGGGTAAATTGTCACCAGAAAGGGTCCCTCGCATATTGTAACAGCAATGAAGTTGACACATGTTGACCAAAATGTGTTATAGTCTGGTCCAGTAAAGTGCACAAATAACCTGTTTACTGACATCTTTCTTTTAATTTCAAGAGTAAACACCACCTTGTACATCAATGAAAGCTGAAACAAGTAAATGCTAAATTAGGTAGACTATCATTAAATAGATATTTACAAAATATTTACTTGTCTGTTTAATATGTAAGAAGTAATCGACGAAAATCATTTTTATTCTATTTCCGACAGTACTTTAGTAGTTCATCGACTATAGTGTAATCGACAACCTTTAAAACATCGATTTAGAGAACGGATACCTACATTAAGCAATTAGCAACGAGCAAATAGGAAATAACAATTAGCATGTCACCGCCGGTATTCCATAGCACGTGCTCCTCGTTGTCACTGCAAGAACCGACTGACATGCGAGAATCGACAAACGATTTTCACGAAGACACTGACAGTAGGATAGTTCTGTTATAAACAAGCGGATACCATTGTATACCATTCTACTTGAAACTATTTATGTTTCCATCCTGCATCCACACCCTCAAGCCCCCGCTCCCCTCCACATATATATTATACAAACCATATTATATTTGGTTTATTTGACCACACCCTTAAAAAAACACCCTAACCTATTGCACAAAAAAGCACCCATTCTTAAAAACATGGTTATGAGTTTTCAAAATATGGTAAGAGTTACGGACATTGCGTAGTAGGGGGACTGGAGGGCTTTAGCCACCCCATCACCACACAACACCACTCCCAATTATTCTGAATCAAAAACGTACTATTGACATATCCCGCATTTATTATGATGAATATTACAGGGCCGTAGCTTGCGGGGGGGGGGGGGGGGGGGAGGGGGGGCATCCGGAAAGCATTCTAGAAACTTAAAGAAAATTATCTTCTTAACTGTTTAAGGAGTTTTTAGACTATTAACTACTCAGTTGCCCCCCCCCCCCTCCCCCCCCAACAAAAAATCCTAGCTACGGCCCTGTGTTACTTGTAAGAATGTACAAAATTGCATTTCATTCATCTGTTTTCCAAACGTTTACACGGGACCATGCTCATAAACCCTTAAAATCGATGTTGACACGCTTTCAAAAGAGTTCAATCAGTTCAATTCAATTTTAAAATACAAAGTCTTACACATGTCAAATGATAAATTATTAGGTGTCCAAGCGTTTTCCGCTGGTGAACCTATTGTTTTTGGTGGGATTATGATGATTATTATTAGGTTTCCAAGTCAATGGTGGGAACCTATTGTGTTTGCTTGGATTTGTTTTTTTCAGCTGCCTATTTTGTCATTTTCTGAGGAACGTTCTGAACCGATTTCGTGAACATTTTTTAGGTAATTAGGTACCTCGGGGTATTGAATGTTTAAAATATTTTGTGTAGAGGTTATGTGTATTGGCCTCTATCGCGAATTATGTGAAATTATTTATAAAAAAAATTCTCCAATCGTCTGCTTTGTCATTTTGTGAAAAACGTTCTAGGCCCATATAGCTGAAATGTGGTAGGTAGGCCCACCAGGGCGGTTGATTGTATTTTTTTTTTAAATGTGTTTATAGGTTATGTGTATTGTTTACATCGCGAGGCTAGCTTGGGAAAACAAACTGACAATCGGAGCCTAAAGGAAAGGACCGTACAGGGTAGAATCTGCAGCGATCATAATTTTGACCAAAAACTACGATAATCACTACCAATTGAAATTATGTCTTTAAAAAAACTAAACTAAAAATGCTTGAAAATGTTTTTTGTTTGACATTATCGCGTGGGGCCAGCACACGTGACGACCTTCAGTCTCGGACAGTAAAAAGTAAAGTTTGCTTTATTTAACGACGCCACTTGACCACATTGATTTTTTATCTTATCATCGGCTATTGAACGTCAAACATATGGTCATTCTGACACTGTTTTTTTTAGAGGAAACCCGCTGTCGCCACATAGGCTACTCATTTACGACAGGCAGCAAAGGATCTTTTATTTGCGCTTCCCACAGGCAGGATAGCACAAACCATGGCCTTTGTTAAATCAGTTATGGATCACTCGGTGCAAGTGGTTTACACCTACGCATGGAGCCTTGCGGAGCACTCACTCAGGGTTTGGAGTCGGCATCTGGATTAAACATCCCATGCCTCGACTGGGATCCGAACCCAGTACCTACCAGCCTGTAGACCGATGGCCTAACCACGACGCCACCGAGGCCGGTACAGTCTGGGACAGACGTAAAAAAGCCTATCAAAACCTATATTAGCTCGGCCATTTACCTTTCGACCGACCGTTCAAAATTGCGCCAAATACCCTCAATCAAAATTGCGCACCCTTTTCTCTTTGGCATTTAACTGCTCCATTCAAATTCCATAGCACCACCACCACCACCACCCGCCTGCTACCGATTTGATCGGGCTGCTGGTGCTCCCTTGCACCTGCCAGTGCAGGCGGTCCCTCCTCTTCCCTCCCCAACCTTTCCTGTCATGGACGGAGGAGCCGGCCAAGGCCGGCTCTTTCGCCCACGACAGGCGTGCGCTACAACAGCTTGTTCTAAATGTGCACGTAAAACTCTATGACATGACATAAAAAAGCCAGAGGGTGTCAGCTTAAAATCAGCTAGGGTTCTTATGCATGGGCACTTTTCTTGATCCAGTAGCAGCAGCGATGGTTTATATATACGTATATACAATGTATATATATAAACCTGTCTTAAGCGACCACACAAGGAAGTAGATAAAAGTGGCCGCTTAAGACAGGTGGCCGCTGAGTACAGATTGCCACATATATAGTTTTACCGTCTATACTGCTAATCAAGGGATATGTGCTTCACAGTTGACTATAAATCAACTTTTGACATGTCATCTCCTTCAGAAATAATGCAAACAAAATGTATTAAATTAACCGTTCTCCACAAGTTTGTTTTCTTTTTCTATTTAATTATTTAATTTCTACTTCATGCGGTGTATTGTCATAGTAAGTGAATCTACAAATGTCAAGGGTAACCTGCCCAGAGGCAATAAGATGCATGCCAGAGTCATACTTCCATAATTGATACACAGTGGAGATGTCGGGACTGAATGGGTACTAGTATTCCTGAAGGTGTGAAGATCGGTTATTTGCTGCACCTTATCGCTGTTGTTAAAATATCCCTTTTATATAAGAGTAAAACTTTACTGTGGCCGCTTAATACAGGTATTTTAGCGATTTGGGATCCGATTTAGGTGGCCGCTGGCCACGTTAGACAGGTGACCGCTTATTACAGGTGCATTTACATTATAAATCGTTTGGGAGGAAAAAAGTGGCCGCTTAAGGCAGGTGACCGCTGAGTACAGGTGGCCGCTAGGACAGGTTTGACTGTATACACACACACACACACATATATATAATATATATATATATATATATATATATATATGTGTGTGTGTGTGTGTGTGTGTTATATGTGTGTGTGTGTGTGTGTGTGTGTGTTATGTGTGTGTATTCAAATTGTTCTTTTAGGCATCTCAAATGGTTCGTTAAAGCTGGACTACGTGTAGGTCTAATCATGTCTCCAAGAACTAGACTAGATTTAGAAAATACAGCTTGTTTTCTTATTGTGACATTTACAATCATACAAAATATTAACTGTTTATGCCCACTGTAAAAATATTTTAAGCAGCAGGATATCTATCATTTCTTCAGTGGTCATACAAAATGTATATGTACACAGTATCAAGCTCCTTATACCTGTAAACTATTTTAATTTTAAATAATAGCAAATTTATATATCAATCATTTGTTCTTAGATTTAATGTTTCCACAATTCAAGAACAATATTTGTTTCTTTTAGCTGCTCTAGTTGGACATATAACTACTAGTGTTGCGGTTGTATGTACGTTTTGAAGACGGAATGAGTGATGACAAGTGATGACACGTATTCTGATGAGGTGTTGAATATCAGCCAGTGACAAGTACCACCCATATTAAAAAGAAATATGTGCAGGGATGTGTTATCATATCTAAAGCCTCAAACATGCCCCACCATCATATTATTTTTTTAATTAAAAAATAATTAGGGTTGGCCCTCTTTTCTTGGTAGGATTGGGTTCTCGGAAACACACAATTTTGTTTTGCCTAATTGGACCACGTACTAGTTGTCGGTAGTTCTAAACCAAATAACTTCCGGCTGGGTCAAAGTTCGAGGTGCACCGAACTTTTGTCAGAGAAGTGAACACCACAAGTCCTGTAATATTGCAACACTTTTGAAGTGTTAGATAGCTGTTAAAGTTATTCTCATAATGTTTAATTGAGTTACCAGTTGAATATAAAAACATAAAATTAAAATGTTAGTGTCCCCTAACTTATTTTAACCAGCATATTTTCAACGTTGAATTTAAAATTGTTCCACTAATTATCTTGTTCTACATTTTTTATATGTTATTTTGTAGTACACACAGAGTTGAATACCGTTGAAATTAAAACTTTTGCAATTTGTGATGGGTCTTTCACAATTTTGCCTGGACTATATACATGAGTCGCTCAACGACTTTTTATTCATTCCGCTGGATAGCCGGAGTAATCTGACTGTACGAGGGCTAGACGGACATTTGGATGATTATTTGTACTAAATAATCGTCCAAATGTCCGTCTAGCCCTCTTACAGTCAGAGTACTCGGGCTATCCGCTGGACGGAATGAAATTTATTTCTCTTCAGCCGGTTACGGCTGTTCCTTTAACTTTTAATAAATTTGGTCTTTCCATTGCACTATAAGGAAATACTTTCTATACTCTTCAAAAAAAGAAACGCAAAAGGGTACAAATGGGTTATAACTCCGATTTTATGTTTCCTACCGGTTCATGCTTTGTGAATATAAGGTCATTGCATGTCCCAAACACATTCCCACGGTTACATTCGATAAAACGCAGCTACTGTACAATAAAGTTCCAAAATGTGAATCTTCGCAAAAACGCAGCCACGTGCAAACCATGTCACCACTGCACGTGCGTTGTCTGCACGTGCAACATGAACACCGACAGTATAAAAGTGCAGGGTGTTCGCTTGCCTGGCCTCTGTATCTGGCCGACAGTTGACAATCCAGGACATGCCACGTCTCAGTGAACCGCAGAGAAACAATGCCATCGGCCGACTAGACGCAGGCGAATCCAGAACGGCCGTTGCCAGGGCATTCCATGTGTCCCCAAGCACCATCTCCAGACTGTGGGACCGTTACCAGCAACATGGATCAACACGTGACCTCCCTAGATCCGGTCGACCACGGGTCACTACCCCCGGGCAGGACCGCTACATCCGGGTACGCCACCTTCGGGAACGATTGACTACTGCCACCTCCACAGCCGCAGCAATACCAGGTTTGCGCAGGATATCCGACCAGACAGTACGGAACCGCCTACGTGAGGTAGGAATTCGTGCCAGACGTCCAGTTCGAGGTGTCATCTTAACACCACAACACCGTCGACTCCGACTGCAGTGGTGCCAGATTCATCGACAATGGCCTCAACTGCGATGGAGACAGGTGTGGTTCAGTGACGAGTCCCGATTTCTGCTCCGACGTCATGATGGAAGATGTCGCGTGTATAGGCGTCGTGGTGAACGTTATGCGGCAAACTGGGTGCAGGAAGTGGACAGATTCGGCGGGGGTAGTGTCATGGTGTGGGCAGCCATCTCACACACTGGCAGAACTGACCTGGTCCACGTGCAGGGCAACCTGAATGCACAGGGCTACATTGACCAGATCCTCCGGCCACACAACGTTCCAGTTATGGCCAACGCCAACGCAGTGTTCCAACATGACAACGCCAGGCCTCACACAGCACGTCTCACAACGGCTTTCCTACAGAACAACAACATTAATGTCCTTCCTTGGCCATCGATATCACCGGATTTGAACCCAATTGAGCATCTATGGGACTAGTTGGACCGACGCCTCCGACAGCGACAACCACAGCCCCAGACCCTGCCCGAGCTGGCAGCAGCCTTGCAGGCCGAGTGGGCCACCATCCCCCGGGACGTCATCCGTACTCTGGTTGCTTCAATGGGCAGGCGGTGCCAGGCAGTTGTCAACACACGCGGAGGCCACACCCGGTATTGACTCCAGATGACCTTGACCTTGGTGGTGTGTCCTATCACTTACTCACAATGGACTAGAGTGAATTGTGAACAATCCTGCAACATTTGGTAATTATCGGACTCATCATTCAATAATTAAATCAATTCTCCAAATGTTACGACAATGTGGTTTTGCGTTTCTTCTTTTGAAGAGTATATTTATATTAATTTTCTATAAATATTAATAAAATAAATAATATACTTACCATTTTATGACATCCAATAACCGATGTGTATTTTTGTGTTGGGCTGTCGTTAAACATTCATTCATTCATTCATTAATTCATTATTCATTCATTCATTCCACACATCCGGCTTTTGTTTTTTCTCCATATCTCATAGCCTATAACGTAACAGGCGGAAAGCATATGGCAAAATGAAGTAAAAATGTATAATTAAAATTAAAGTACTCTTCCTTGCACGGGTACTTGAGTCCTGTAGAATGGAATCGAGTCTTACCCCTGCGCGTGCTGTAACCTCACCGTGGTGCAAGGGTGTAACATTCTCTGAGAATGGCCAATACAGCACAAATATACAGCCGAAAAAATATATTTAATATGTAATTACAATCGTTAAAAAGTATCTGTTAGTCGATAGCAACTTACAAATTGCAGCAAACTCAGGAATGTCCCTTTAATAATTATACTTAATTATTTGCAATTGGTGAATTTGGCGAGTGCCACAGCAATATGTACATGTTTTTCTGGGATTGATTCCGTTATCAAACCTGTAAAGCTGTATTTAACCATTCTTGACCTTTGACCCTAACATGTGACCTTGAAGTTGTCAGGAATAATGGGTATATGTAAATATAATATTATAAACATAAATACATTATGTCTTATTAATTTCAATCAGTATGTATGTTTTTCTGGGATTGATTCCATTATCAAACCTCTGAAGCAGTATTTAACAATTCTTGACATTTGACCCTGACATATGACCTTGAAGCTGTCAGGGAAAAACAGGCACCACACATTTTTAAAATCTCTAAGGCCTAAGCTTAAAAATGGTGTATGTTGCATGCCTTTTTCATTAAATTCCCACGGGGGATTTTACGTTGACAACTGGCCCGTGACTAAATGGTAGACAAAAGAAAATTCAAAGTTAAAACTTACGATTGGTGGAGCAGGGTTGAATGTTTCTTAATAGGCTGTCAGATCTATCGCCTTCAGTGGACTCTTAACGTTTTTACCATCCTAACCAGTGCTCAACGACTGGTGCATCAAGGTCCGTGGTATGTACTGTCCTGAATATGTAAAATTGCACATTAAAAATATTGACAGGAGTATTCTTTGTGGCGACAGCGGATGCTCTCTCTCTCTCTCTCTCTCTCTCTCTCTCTCTCTCTCTCTCTCTCTCTCTCTCTCTCTCTCTCTCTCTCTCTCTCTCTCTCTCTCTCTCTCTCTCTCTCTCTCTCTGGTGGGCATATTTCAAAATGCTAGTTTTGAAACTGTGCCCCTGTATTCCTTTCAAGTCATTCGCATTAGGAAGTAAAGTAATATAGTTTTGTATGAGGCAGGAGAAGATGCATTAATACTATGCAGGGACGGAACGTATCCCAGTGGTACAGCGTTCGCTCGATGCGCGGTCGATGTAGGATCGATCCCCGTCGGTGGGCCCATTGGGCTATTTCTCGTTCCAGCCAGTGCTCCACAACTTGTGTGACAAAGGCTGTGGCATGTACTATCCTGTCTGTGAGATAGTGTATATAAAAGATCCCTTGCTGCTAATCAAAAAGAGTAGCCCATGAAGTGGCGACAGCAGGTGTGCTCTCTATATATGTATGGTCCTTAACCATATGTCTGACGCTATATAACCGTAAATAAAATGTGTTGAGTGCGTCGTTAAATAAAACATTTTCTTCCTTCCTAATACTATGCATAACAAATTCCTCAATTAACTCATTTTAACTTAATGCAATTTAAATAGTTCTGGTGTCAGACATTGGTAGAAATCAAAGATGCCAACTTGTCAGAATCAATGCAACATTCTATCAAAAGTATATGAGGGATCTTTGATTAACAAATGAATTTTTTTTCATAACCAAGAAACATGTTTGAAATCTAGAATAACTAACTTACTTTTCTGACTAACCCTTTGTCTTCTACAGACATGTTAGTTTTGGTGTCAGATAGAAATTATATTTTGGTGTCGGATGAAAACAAATGTCATACATTTCATCAGTATAATTTCAATGAATGCATTATACCACACCTAGATATATATTTTAAAGCGCTTTCTTCATTATTATACTTCATTAAAACATGACAGTCATGACTCTTAAAGGAGCATTCCTGACTTTATAAACATTTAAACATGGCTAACAAGGCTTTTTAAGTAATAAAACTGGATATTAACTACAGTTTCTTCCCTAGAATATTAATGTGTGTACGCCATGTGTTTCTGGTATTCCTAATGTTTATAGTAGCTTAAACATGATTTTTGAAAACATGTACGGAATTATTTAAGGCAAAATTCAGTTGGAGCTGCTAATTAGAATTTTTGTGTCTGGCACTGACCACTTTTGAAATATTTCCCTCTGTTATTCTCACTTATAAGTGTCAAATATCCATATGCCGTAGTTTAATCAAATTGTCAGGGGAAATGAAATCATTTGGTAAACAAAGAAAGAAAGAAATGTTTTATTTAACGACGCACTCAACACATTTTATTTACGGTTATATGGCGTCAGACATATGGTTAAGGACCACACAGATTTGGAGAGGAAACCCGCTGTCGCCACTACATGGGCTACTCTTCCGATTAGCAGCAAGGGATCTTTTATTTGCGCTTCCCACAGGCAGGATAGCACAAACCATGGCCTTTGTTGAACCAGTTATGGATCACTGGTCGGTGCAAGTAGTTTACACCTACCCATGGAGCCTTGCGGAGCACTCACTCAGGGTTTGGAGTCGGTATCTGGATTAAAAATCCCATGCCTCGACTGGGATCCGAACCCAGTACCTACCAGCCTGTAGACCGATGGCCTAACCACGACGCCACCGAGGCCGGTCATTTGGTAAACAATGCTGCAATACATGTTAGCAGGGCCATAGCTAGGATTTTTTGTTTGGGAGGGGGGGGGGGGGGGGCAACTGAGTAGTTAATAGTCTAAAACTCCTTTTCTTTAAGTTTCTATAGTGCTTTCCGAATTTGTCTTCCCCCCCCCCCCCCCCCCCCCTTGCTAGCTACGGCCTTGGTTAGTCTTGTGTTAATTGTTCTATGATAATCAGCACAAAGTTCATCGACTAGGTAAAGGTATATGATGATAAATGATAACGTGTTTCCCTAAAACCCAATAACCCTCCATATGATGTCGATTCAAATTGTTTTATTACACTCCAGTGTAAGATATTGCTCATGTCATAACAATCACTCAGTATCTAACTAGTGTAATATTGGCGTGACGTGACCAGTGTAAGATATTTCTCATGTCATAACAATCACTCAATATCTAACTGGTGTAATATTGGCGTGACGTGACCAGTGTAAGATATTGCTCACGTCATAACAATCACTCAATATCTAACTAGTGTAATATTGGCGTGACGTGACCAGTGTAAGATATTGCTCACGTCATAACAATCTCTCAGTATCTAACTAGTGTAATATTGGCGTGACGTGAGCGTGTCGTGACGATTAGGCAGCTGGTTTTGGAAACAAAAAAATAGAAGCATTTATTATTAAACGTTACATATGGTTAAACATATACTGGTACATACCATAGATTATCGCACTACAACCTTACACGAACGCCAACCAAACAAGTCGAGTGATGTATATTACGATCGTTTATGGGTAATAAATAGGATATTAAACTCGCCGCGACCCCGCACCACGTCTATGTTCCTTGTGAAACAATTCTCAAGGTCACTCGCTAAAGATAGTAACAACTGACACAAACACAATACAAAATTTCCAAAAATATATAAAAATAGATATTTATAAAAATACGTGGTCAGCTCAACTGTTTATTTGAAAATCTGGTCCCTGATGCAGGTAGAGTGAGTGCTCCGCAAGGCTCAATGGGTAGGTGTAAACCACTTGCACCGACCAGTGATCCATAACTGGTTCAACAAAGGCCATGGTTTGTGCTATCCTGCCTGTGGGAAGCGCAAATAAAAGATCCCTTGCTGCTAATCGGAAAGAGTAGCCCATGTAGTGGCGACAGAGGGTTTCCTCTTAAAAAT
>NW_024533426.1:0-44940 GCF_016097555.1 Gigantopelta aegis | reverse complement strand
AGGGTTTGGCAATATCTATTTTAATGGGCTTGTACTTTTGCCTTGAAGATGTCTTCTTTTACTATAGGGTATTTTTTCAATTTTTATTTGGTCATTTCGCTGTCTAACAATAAAAAGATTCTTACTACTACAAGTGACAAGTACTCTCTTTACATTAAATAATGAAGTCCTTTAATGTAATATAGTATTTTTTTTTACTTTATATTTTCTGCTACTACTTTTCGAAATCACTTATAAACAATCTTTACCATAACTGAAAACAGTCTGTTCAGTAATTTTTTGTTATGAGTAAAAGTGAAATGCCATTTTTGTATTAAATGTATCTTTGATGATTAAAGGATAGTAAAATCTGTTTGGCTAATTCTAAAAATTTAGGAAAGACCATATAAAAAAGGCTAAATAATTAACTTCCCATTGCATAATTAAAATATGCTTGTATGTACTTAATAATATATCTATCCTCTTTTAATTGTTATATCAATATAGTCATAACTGGAAACTGGAATTTAAACTGTATCTAGTGCACATGGCCTTCATAATATGTACTAATTTATAATTAAGTAAGTTAATAGATGATCATGTTCTCCAAATTTAAATAATATACTTACCTGGTCTTTGTAAGTCAGCTAGTTGAGCTTGTTGTGTTTTTTCATAGAAATCTAATAATTTTCAGAAACAATTGCAGGCGAGCCTTCTAAACTAATTGTGATCTGAATGTTTCGCTTTAAACAATGTATAGCTGTAAATGTACTTTAATGTAGTATAAGTTCTAAGTGTATTTGAATCCCAATATGTTTTCCTTTTTTTATTCACTCTATTGTTTTCCCTTTCATATATATGTTCTGTGATTACTTCTGATCTGAATGTGTCTTTTACAATATAATAGATTGTAAGTGTGATGGACTATATAAAAAATTAAAAGTATATTCAATTCTAACGTTTTCATTTTATTTACTCTATTATTTTTTGTAAATTATACTGATTAGATGCTATAATTACTTGTGATCTGAATGTGTCCTTTAACATGTGGATTGTTGGTGAGTGTAATAATGTTAGTATTTATTCTAGGTGTATTTGAATCCAACATTTTTCCTTATTCACTCTGATTCATCTCTATTGTTTTCCTTTTATATTTTATTTTGCTGTTAATACTTGGTGATCTGAACGTGTCCTTTACAATATAATAGAATGTAAGTGTGATGAAATATAGTAAAATTCTAAGTGTATTTCAATCCAACATTTTTTTATTTATTTACTCTATTACGTTTCTCTATGTATTTTCATACACTGTTATTATTTGTGATCTGAATGATTTGAATGATGGTATATATTTGTGATCTGAATGAGTCCTTTACAATATATACATAGAATGTAAGTGTGATGAAATATAGTAAAAAATTTTAAGTGTATTTCAATCCAATGGTTTTCATTTATTTACTCTCAACAAATATTAATTTTTTAACTTATATATGATGCTGTTGTTACTTGTGATCTGAAATGTGTTCTTACAAGTAAATAGCCAGTAAGTGAACTTTAAGTGAGTATTAATTGGTCTAATGCATTTGAATCCATTTTTTCGGCACTTTTTATTCACTCTATTGTTTTTACTATTCACATATATGTTCTGTGTATTAATTGTGATCTGAATGCGTGTCCTTTACAATATAATAGATAGAATGAAGTGTGATGAAATATAGTAATAAATTTTAAGTGTATTTTCAATCCAATGTTTTCATTTTATTTACTCTATTAATTTTTTTTATAATTATATATGATCGCTGTTGTTACTTGTGATCTGATGTATTCTTTCACAATGTAATAGGCCAGTAAGTGTACCTTAATGTAGCATTAATTCTAAGTGCATTTGAATCTCCAATTTTTTTCCTTTTTATTCACTCTATTTGTTTTCCCGTTCATCATATAATATTTTGTGATTACTTGTGATCTGCATGTGTCTTTTTAACAAACGACAAGAAATATAATAGAATGTAAGTGTGATGAACTATAGTAAAAATTTTAAGTGTTTTTCATCCAATGTTTTTCATTTTATTTACTCTAATAATTTTTTAATTATATATTATGCTGTTATTAACTTGTGATCTGAATGATGTTTCTTTAACATGTAATAGCCAGTACGTGAACTTAATGTAGCATTATTCTAAATGCATTTGAATCCCAATTTGTTTTTCTTTTTTATATTCACTCTATTTGTTTTTTCTATCCACATAATATTTTTCTGTGATTATTTGTGATCTGAACGTGTCCTTTACAGTATAATAGAACGTAAGCTGTGATGAAATGATAGTAAAATATTATAATTGCTATTTCAATCCAATGTTTTTATTTTATTTACTCTATTACGTTTTCTTTTGGGTGTATTTATGACCGCGGTTATTATTTCAGTGATTCTTAATGATTTTGACAATGATATTATTTGTGATCTGAGTATGTGTCCCTTTACAATATATAATCAGAATGTAGTGTGATGAAATATACCAATATATCGAAGTGTATTTTCAACACCAATGTTTCCCTTTTTATTTTACTCTAACTCTTTTTTTATTTCATTAATATAATGATCTTTTTTTAAACGTTTGATCTGAATGTGTCCTTCACAATGTAATAGAAGTTAATGGTGTACTTGTATTGTAGTATAAATTCTAAGTGCATTTTGGTAATAGTATGACATCTTAATTTAGACACTGTAGGTTTTCCCTGTAGGTTAATTTACTTTTTAAATATGCTGATATAAATATTTGTGATTTTTTGTATACTTTTGGAGCATGTTTATAACTGTGAAAGTATCAAAGCAAAGGGAAACAAGACATACAAATGGCGGACGAGGTTGTTGGTGCCCTCAGCCCCATCAGAACCAAGCAAGATGCAGTGGATCTCGTACTCTGGAAAAGATAGAAGAGGATCTGGTAGCCAACAGTGTAGACAATCCAAGAAAAAAAGTAGCCATTCTACCTTAGTAAGTATCCGGGATGCTACTACGACCTCTTAGGTGACTTATGCCTCCTGATAACCAAACCAAAAACCTTTTGAGGGAGCTAGGTGGAAAGTTAAAAGAAACATTTCCTGGCCTACACAGACAGTAATTTCAGAAACGTTAACACAGTTCCACTTGAGAAAGTCAACAGTGGGGACCTCCCCCCCCGGAGAGACTGCGCTCGAATACACTTGCAGCCATGAGAGACTAGCCAAGAATTGTTGCATTCGGAGATTGTCTTGAACAGATGCGTTAACGAGGACAAGTTTGTATGTGGTGCTCGCTAGTGAATCAAATAGGAAAGAACTGTTGAAAGATCAAGAAGCTCAACGCTAGAGACGGCATGTGAAAACTGCCACCGCTATGGAAGTGGCAGCTACAGAAAGCTCCCTCATGGGGACCGACATTGTACACAAAGAGACCCTCTCACTGAGTACACCGTCTGCATCGAAGGGAGAGAAATTCAGTCCCTGACAAAAGCACGGGTACATGTTAAAACAAGAGGAAAAGGTGGTTACCGTTTGAACAAAAGCGGGGCATACTCCAGACGAAATGCAAGTGACAAAAATGCACAATGTTATGGTTGGTGGGGAAAAACGGCCATATTTAAAGAAGCTTGCAGATCGAAAAACCAAAGGAAAATAAACAGGTGACAGAGAGACATAGAAGTGAGTGAGAAATGAAATATTTTTGGAGTTAAATGGCTAAGAAAACAAAGAGCTGCAAGTCAGAAAAAGGCTGTAATTGAAGTTATTATTAACAGTCAACCAGTAAAACAGGAAGTGGATACTGGTGCATCAGTAGTAACAGTAAATTCAGAGTAGACATGTAGGGTGAAATGTACAAAACCAACCAGACAATAGTTGAAGTCAGTAACAGGACAGGACAATGCCTTAGTAGGTGGAAGCCATTGTACAGCCGAAACAGGATGGGTATCAAAAGAAATGCTCAAATTGTTTTGTACCGCAGAGAGGACCCTGCCCTCCACTGTTTGGTAGGGAGTGGAGTCAAGTTTCCTTGGAGATAACAATATTGGCATGAAGACTCACACAAGTCATGTGTGTAGAAACGACACAGGAAAAGAAAATGCAGTGGCAAGTACCTACTGGAAAAATACGATCAGACCAGAGTATTCAGAACCTGAGCTGGGAGAATTAAGAGAAATCAAAGGCTAAACTAAAGTTTGAAACCAAATGCTCAAACCACAGTTTTTGCAAGCCACTCAGTACGAGTACCATATCCAGTAAGGTAAAGTAGGAGAAACCATTAGAAAATGAATGGTAATGGGAGGGTAATCTAGAAAAGATAGATTACAGTGAGTGAGCAACACCGATAGTGGCAGTCATGAACCTGAATGGTCAGTCCGAGTTTTGTGGGGGTTACAAAGTCACCATGAACCCGTTTGGAAAAAGTAAATCAGCACCCACATACCACGTATTGAAGACTGTTTCCAAACCATGAATGTGATGGAAAAAAAATCACGAAGTTAGATCTGGATAAGGCATACAATACACGTGCAAGCTTGGAAGAAGCATCAGAGAGGGTTACAGTAATCAAACCACTCACAAGGTCTGTACCGTGGAAAAGACTACCAATATGGGGTGGCTTTCTACTATCCCTGCCATTTTTTTTCAAGAAATCATGGATAAAATTTTTCCATGGATTATCAGCGAGGTAGTCCTGGTATTTGGATGACACTATTAGTGGAGTGGAACAACAGAACAAGAAACTCTAAAGAATTTAAGGAAGTATTCAAAGCGATTAGAAAAAATATGGGTTGAGAAGTAAGAAAGAGCACATGCACCTTCATTCCCAGGACCTCAGTAGAGTTATCTGGGACATGTGCTAGACAAAGAGGTGTAAGACCAGTTAAAGAGTAAGATCGAAGCTTTAGTGGCAGCAAAGTCACCAGTAAAAAAACGGAGCAGTACAGCATTCATGAATTGGTCAGAGCAGTTACAATCATTCCCTTGGAATGGTCAACATTATGGCAAATTGATTCCGAAACCTCTCCACTATAGCAGATCCATTGAACCAATTGAGAAGCGAAAGGATTTTCCCATGGAATGGACAAAGAAAGAAGAGGAGCTTATCAAAGATGAAGGAACCGTTTTAGCTCAGCAAAAGTGTGTTTAATCCATTACACCCCAAAGCCTACCATTAAAGTTTGATTGCGACCGCCTCATCCGTGGGAATCGGAGCAGTGTTGTCTCACATCACAGAGACTGGAGAAGAAACGACCATTGCTTATGCCTCCAGATCACTGACCTCATTTTTTCCTCTTACCATAAAGTTGAAATTATAAACGAACTGAAATTTAGGCTTACCAAAAAGGAATTAAAACAGCTTTACAGCTGAAGGAAATATTAACCTTACTTTTATGATGATGCATCTATATTATAAATACATCTTTACTTTTATCTTGTCTTTATTAACTTACTACTAGGATTCTATCTCCAAGTTGTCTGAGCCTACAACTCTAGCTTCTCTTATCCCAACCATGTTTGTGACACTAGACACCATATTTCAGGCATATCTCTATCCGTTCTTGGGGAATTTGTTTCCTGCCACAACAAGACGTTTACATCCATCAGAACAAATCTATGAAAATACATTTAGCCAAAATACAGTTTTGAAAGATTTTATGTTGAGGTTATATAGACTAAATAAAAGCTGAAGACAATATGTAATTTTTTACAATCTTAAACTACCTGCATGTCGAGGTCAACATAACATTTTGCTTATGCTTTGTACAAAGTTTATAATTACTTAATGTCAATTTTCATTCATCATTGCATTAAGGCTACAAGGCAGCTATAATTAAGCAAGAAAATTAACAGTTACACAGTCTTATAGGATATTTTTAAAGAGGGATAATTGATTGCCATGTGATTGTGATATTATTTCTAATTTTAATTCAATCATGAACTGCATTTCAAATTAAAATTACCATTCTCTTGTTATACAAAAAAAAGAAGTTATATAAATTAAAATAGAAAAGTAACAGAAAATGGTAAAATTATTACAATGCATAAGGTGTCAACTTACTACATGCAGATTGTTAATGTATGACATTTAATTTAGCACTGTGGTTTTCCCTGTAATGTTAATTTACTTTTAATGTGCTGTATAAATATTGATTTTGATATATTTTGGATTAGTGTGTATAACTGTGAAAGTAATCTAAAGTAAAAAGGAACGCGACATAACAATGGCGACGAGTTAGTTGGTGCCCTAGCCCCATTCGAGCAAGCAAGATGCAGTGGATATCGTACTCTAAAGAATAGAAGAATATCGTGTAGCCAACAGTGTAGACATTCCAGAGAAAAAGTATAGCCATTCTACTTAGTATGTATCGGGGATGCACATGGGACGAACTCTTAGGTGACTTATGCGCTCCTGATAAACCAAACACAAAAACTTTGAGGAGCTAGTTGGAAAGTTAACAGAACATTTCCCAGCCTACAACCGACAGTAATTCAGAACGTTACAAGTTCCAACTTGAGAAGTCACACAGATCGGGGAGACTGCGATCGAATATATTGCAGCACTGAGACGACTAGCCAAGATGGTGCATTCGGAGGACTTCTTGAACGATGCGTTACGAAGACCAGTTTTATGTATGGTCTCGCTAGTGAATGTCAATCAGGAAAGAACTGTTGAAAGATAAGAAGCTCACGCTAGAGACGGCATGTGAACTGCCCACAGCTATGGAATGGCAGCTACAGACAGCTCCCTCATGGGACAAAACATGTACACAAAGAGACCCTCTACGAGTACACAAACGTCTGCATCGAAGGACGGAAAGTCCAGTCCCCTGACAAAAAGCAAGGTACATGTTAAACAAGAGAAAAGGTGTTACCTTGCACCAAAAGCGGGGCTATACTCCAGACGAAGCAAAGTTCAAAAACCCCCGCACAAATGTTTATGGTTGTGAAAAAACGACCATATTAAAGAAGCTTGCAGATCGAACAACCAAGGAAAATAAAAACAGGTTTAAGAATACATAGAAGTGCAGTGAAAATGAAATATTTTTTGAGTTAAAATGGCTTAAGAAAACAAAGAATGCACGTCATAAAAAGGCTCTAATTGAAGTAATCATTAACAGTCAACCAGTAAACATGGAAGTGGATACCTGGTGCGCAGTAACATTAATTTCCAGAGAAGGCACAATGTAGGGTGAAAGTACACCACCAAGACAAAGTTGAAGTCAGTAAACAGGACAGACAATGCCATTAGTAGGTGAAGCCATTGTACAAGCCCGAATAGGAGGTATCAAAAAGAAAAGCTCAAATTTGTTTGTAGCAATAGAAACTGCCCTTCACTGTTTTGGTAGAGATTAGGATTCAAGTTTTCTATGGAGATTAATTGGCAGGAAGACTACACACAAGTCACTGTGTTAGAAGCAACAAAAAAGTAATCAGTTTTGCAAGTACTACTGGAAAAAATACGAGCAGACAGTATTCAGACTTGAGCTGGGAGAATTAATTAAGAAAATCAAGCTAAACTAAAAGTTGAAACCACAATGCCCAACAAAAGTTTTGGCAAGCCACGTCCAGTACCATATGCAGGGTAAGGTAAAGTTAGAGAGGAAACATTAGAAAAGATGGTAATGGGAGGGGAATCTAGACAAGATTAGATTACGTGAGTGGGCAACACCGATAGTGGCAGTCATGAAACCTGATGACTCAGGCCGAGTTTGTGGGATTACAAAGTCACCCTGAACCCCTGTTTTGGAAGTAAATCAGTGACCCACTACCACGAATTGAAGACCTGTTTCCAACCATGATGGTGGAAAAAAGATTCACGAAGTTAGATCTGGCTCAGGCATACAATCAAGTGCAGCTGGAAGAAGCATCAAGAGAGTTAACAGCAATCAACACTCCTCCCAAAAGGTCTGTACCGTTGGAAAAGACTACTATATGGGGTTGCTTCTAGCCCTGCCCATTTTTCAAGAAATCATGGATAAAATTTTCCATGGATTATCACATGTAGTTTGGTATTTGGATGACATATTAGTGAGTGGACAACAGAACAAGAACATCTAAAGAATTTAGAGGAAGTCTTCAAGCGATTAGAAAATAATTGCGAGTAAGAAAGAGCAAGAAAGAGCAAATGCACCTTTCTTCCAGGACCAGTAGAGTATCTGGGACATGTGATAGACAAAGAAGGTGTAAGACCAGTTTTAAAGAGAAGATCGAAGCTATGTGGCAGCCAAGTCCCCAGTAAACACTGAGCAGAGTTACAATCATTCTTGGAATGTTTTTGTCACATATTATGGCAATTCTTCCGAACCTCTCCACTATAGCAGCTCCATTAAACCAATTGAGAAGAAAGGATGTTCATGGAAAGGACAAGAAAAAGAAGAAGGAGCTTATCAAAGATTGAAGACAGTTGAGTTCAGCAAAAGTGTTAATCCCTATTACAACCCAAAGCTACCATTAAAGTTAGATTGCGACGCCTCATCCATGGGAATTGGAGCAGTGTTGTCTCACATCATAGAGACTGGAGAAGACAAAGCCAATAGCTTCTGCCTCCAGATCACTGACCAAAGCCCGAAACGTAAAGTTATTCTCAGATAGAAAGAGAGGCCTGAGTATTGTTTGGGGTATCAAGAAAAAGTTTAATTTATATCTCTGTCTCAACAAAATTTATTTTAGGTGACAGACCACAAGCCACTTACAACTCTATTTAATCCAGACAAACCACCCTACCAGTGTTAGCTTCTGGAAGGATTCAGAGGTTTTCTTAATGAATTATCAATTTTACTATCCAGTTTTAGACCAACAATAAGCATACCAATGTAGATGCATTATCAAGACTCCCTTTAGACAACACTCAGAGTTAGTGAGCACAAACAATGTGGTCAATCTTACAACTACAGAAGTTCCACGAGATACGAGTCACAGTCAAGCAAGTAGCAGAGGGCATCCGAAAGAATCCACTACTATCAAAAGTTTTACAACTATGTAAAGATGGGGTGGCCACAGAAGGTGGAACCGTGCACTCTCACCATATTTTGTCCAGGAGAAACGAACTGACAATTGAAGAAGATTGTTTGTTAAGAGGTATGCAAGTGTAGTTCCTCCCAATCTGCACAAAAGAGTGTTAGAATTATTGCATTAGAGTCATTTTAGGTGTTGTGAGATGAAGGCACTACAAGATCTCATGTATGGTGGCCAGAATAGATAAGCTTAGAGGAGGGTCACTAAACATTGTGAGGAGTGCCAGACTAACCACAAAGAGCACCTTAAGACACCATTGCAACCCATTGGAATTCACATCAAAGCTTGGCAAAGGATTCATTTAGATTTTGCTGGTCCATTTTTCAGGACAGATGTGGTTGATACTAATAGATTCCTCTTCAAAGATGGCCAGAAGTAGTACCAATGAGAACTACAACTGCAAGTCAACCAATAAAAGAGCTTAGACCAATATTTGCTACATTCGGTCTACCAGAACAAATTTTGACAGATAACTGTCCACAATTTGTGGTCAGAGGAATTTCAGGAATTTACAAGGTCTATGGAATACAACATATCAAAATAGCACCTTATCATCCAAGGTCTAACGGAATGGCTGAAAGATTTGTGCAAACTTTCAAAACAGCGATGAAAAAGATGGTCAATGAGGTGGTGACATCCATCAGAGGTTGGCAAATTTCCTATTAGTCTACAGAAAGACACCACAATCTACAACATGGAAGTGCCAGCCATGTTGCTCATGAAAATATTCCATGAAGCAGAATTGACCTAATCACACCAACTTACAGACGAAAAGTAGTGAAGAGACAAGGAAAAAAGAAAGTACAATTTGACAAAAGATCTCGAGAAAAAAGATTCAAAGCACAGGAAAAAGTATGGTACGGAACTATAATGGAGAAAAGAAATGGATTCCAGGAATAGCTTTAAAAAAAACAGGACCAGTCTCATACCAATTAACATTAGAACATGATCGTGTAATGGAAAAGACATGCAGATCAACTGAGACATAGAGTAGAAGAAAGTGTCACAGATACAAAGAATAAAGAAGAAAATTCACCAGAAACTATAGTTCCAGAAATAATCTCCGAACAAGATAGACAAGAGTTGCTTGGAAACATGACGGTCAAGAAACGACAGACCAATAGTTACTGCAGAACATGAACCTAATCGTAGATCTAGTCGAGTGTCTAGACCTCCTGGAAGATTGGACGTATTTTCATCCTGGAGTTCCAATATAACTTAAAACTGAATAAGAGTGGAGGAGATGTATGTATGACATTTAATTTAGCACTGTGGTTTTTCCTGTATGTTAATTTACTTTTAATGTGCTGTAGAATATTGATTTTTGTATAATTTTGATTAGTGTGTATAACTGTGAAAGTATCTAAAGTAAAAAGGAACGAGAGACAAACCAGAATAACTTACTGTCTAAGCACAAAAGTCCAATAATAGTTGTTGTCAGCACAAGTAAAATTTGGATAAACAGTTTTTGAGCATTGAGCTAGACTTTTTTCATGTCCAAAACAATCAACATTACTATAAACAATAGGATTATTACCAATTCCATATTTGCCATAAGAATCAATAACAGCACCTATATTATATATGAGAAAATATAATAAGATACGTGATTATTTAGTACTATATAATTAATTGTTTCTAGTAAAATTTTTATATTTTAATGTTCCTTAAAACATATTGTAAAAAGGTTGCTATGACCAATAACAAGTATTTATGTATGAGGACAGTATACATTTTTATAACATATACCTTCAACCTCGTCATATGATTTTGTAGGCAAGCTATACGAGCTGCAGATTTTCTAAAATTTTGAGCACAGACTCTTCCCCAACTCCCATGGCACAAACTTCAACTCTTCCCTCTCCAACAACAGTACCATTGACAAGACGAACATCTCCTTCATTGCAATCTCCTGATTCTAAGAAGTATATCAAATTTTTTATGTATTAATATGACAACTACTGATTGATTAAAGCAATAGAATAATTATATGTGATAAATTAAATGAATGTTGGCATTATTTGTCATAGCAAAATGACTTTGTGTGCTCTATTTCATAAAAAGCATGTTTTAGATCATGTGGTGGCAATCAATAATAGAGTGATTTCAGTATAAAACAGGTAGAATGAAAAATTCTTTACTGTAAAGGCCGAAAGAATCTTAAATATGCTTTGAAATTTACTGTAAAAAAGCATGAGTATACAATAATAAAAGTTATTAGAAATATCATTCATACCATAACATTTAAGTCCCAATCGATTATATTGACACTATAGCTACTACATTGTGAGTATCCGTAATTATATATACTGCAATATCTTATGTTGGTATAAGTGTGTGAACAGTATGGAATAGACATATAAAGATCAACAAGCCAGTACCAAATCTTTCCATCTGTTATAATTTTTGCAACTAGAGAAATACAAAAAGGAATAACCTTGATTTATATGAGGTAAAACCCCATAATTACATCAAATTTAATAAAGTTTCTAGGTGTGATAAATTAACAAATAAGTTAATAGTATAATATTTCTATTACATGCAGCATGCTGTCTCATGTAGTCGTAGTAGGCAAACTGTTTGTATATTGCACAAAAATCTTAAATTAAATACATTTTTCATTAAATTTATTTTGGTCATCTAACAATTATAATTAATAAACTTTGCTACAAAAACATCAAAACATATGCAGAACAAAAATAAACCCAGCTGATAATGATTTTTAAAGTACTTTTAACACTAAATGAGTGTGACTTTTACATGGATGGCTTGTAAATCCAAGTTGATTACATACCGTAGAAGCAAATCGTTCATATGAACTATAATAATATAATAACTTGATTGACATATGGTCCTCCATTTTTGATTATAACATATTTCAATTCGACCCTCAGAACTAGAGTTCGACTTTCCATTGACCAGCCTTACTTGATATTGAATTGAACATGAAAAAGTTGTACCTAGTACAAGAAATGATTACTTCATTTGTGTTTATATTAACATACACAACTTGATTGAACATAAATAATACAAATATTTTAACTTATTAGTGATGTAGTACTTTCCCTATTCTGACTTAGCTTGATTGATGTGTTTACATAATGACACACAAGGTGACAAAATTGCATACTATTAATTGTAGTAGTCACTAAAGTTTATTTTTATTGCATTTATGATTACAAATACTAACTTGGTTCTGAACACTTTAGCATCACTGTATCTTTGTAAGGATTACAGTAATATGTGGACTGTCGATAATATGATGAATACTGATAGCAATTGAAAAGTGATGACTGAGTGTAATAACAGTAATATGGTCCAAACCCAATTTTTGTCCACGGTCCACCATTAACAGAGTAAGTGGGCCCTATAAAATTTATATTTGGTGCATTTGTGAACATCAAATTTAAAATGTGCAATGCATAATAAGGATATGTCAAAAATACAAACAAATTACAGTGATTATTATCATACTCTCAATGAAGGTCAAGTTGTACCAATTTAGAAAATAAATAATTGTCATATATAAACCTATGTTCTAAAGTCTAGTATATATTAATAATATATTTTCCAAGAAAATTAAGACATTATATCTACTTGGTTTATCAACAGTTTAACAATTATTAACTGAATTGTTAATAATTATTAACAAGTTAAACCACTTATAATTATATTCATTTCCAAGGGTGTGGTCAAAAATGCACTAGGATAGAATATATGTTGTAACTTAATTTGTAGAATTAATACTAATTCCTAGACTAGGTAGTATCCCACTCAAAAATTTCAAAAGTAAGCTATTGTTTCATAGCATTTGCAATTAACTACATAGTGTCATTCCATAATATGTTAGTAATCAAAACATACTACTTGAGTACAAGATGAGAACTATAAATTGATTGTTATAAGCAAAGTGAATTCACAATAGCTTATCTTAACATCATGTGCTATAATCATAAAAACTCCTACATACAATAATTAACCTACACCTTAAGACTTGATAAATAATAAGTTTTGACATTTTCCTCAATTAATTAAATTATTATTTAAGTTTTGAGCCATATTATATATTTCAATTATCATTCGTAGCTTATTTTACTGTATCATTAACCAAAGTCAAAGTTTACTTTGTTAACTATATTTATATAAATTAGCAATAAATGAATGGAATGTAATCACTTCACGTTTCAATAAATGTACTCACTTGAGTCATTATATCCAATGCATTACAAGCAGCAAGTGCATTGTAGCAACTCCAGTCATAGTCACATACAGCAGTCCAATGTCCTGTTGAGTCACAGATCTGTAACATACCTAATTCCCACTACTGTTAGCAGTACCATTGTACAGGCGAAATGCTTTATATGTACAACCACCTATTTTAAAAGTAACCATACTTGAATTTCTGACAAGTAAAAAATCATTATTATTAAAAAAGAAGAAGACTCACTAGTGTCAATATTACATTGGAGACTAACAGTGTCTCGATTGTTGTTACAATAGTAATCTTTGATAATAATATGAATTCAAGTAGTAGCTGTTTGTTAGTCAAACAAGAAAATAAACTACCAGACTGATTATTGCAGTAGTATGTACCACAAAGCCAAGATGAGACCAATTTCCACTATCAAGATAAGCAATAGGATCTATATAATAGACAAATTACATTGACAATAGATCATATTAACTGTCGTCATCTTTACCCAATTATTTTACTGATTTGAGCATCAACATTATAAATGTACACACACACACACACACACCCACACACACACATATATATATTAACATAATGACTATGTACACACCTACATAAACATAATGATAATATTCTGCAGTGGAATGTGTTTGCAAACCTTGGTGAAAAGTAAGTATGCTTCATGAACATCATATATTGGCATGAATATATGTGTCAAAGGGTTTTTATTTTTTATAGAATTATAGCCATAAAAGTGTTGGAAGAATTCAAAGGTCTTTATGTCATGCAGTGAAGAAAGTTTTGGAGCAATTTTTTAATGGATTGTTACTAAAATTTTCAGAAATTTATTATCAGATCTTAGTCTCTAGCTTTCTATTGTAGTTTCAATCTTCTCCTGTCTCCTCTCTACTTTTATCTACTTCTTCAATGCTCTTCTATGTAAGTCAGTTGTTCCGTTCACACATGATAATTAACAATGCAGAACCACGACCAACACAAAAAATTTCATGTAAATTTGTGGTAAGTTGATGGACATTTACCATTTAACAAAGGCATTTATTATTGACTTAGTTGACTAATACTTTTGATTATATTAAATCTATTAATTGTAATACTGTTATCTAGTGTTATGAAATTTATTGAGCCTTAAAGGTTATGTATTTATATGATACAGAAAGTGATTAAAGATAGAATCATTTTCTGTTCAGGCGAAGGTTACAGTCCATTGAACATAAATGACAACAACATTGTCATTTTACTCATCTTGTCTGTCTTCTCCAAAATTTATTATAGTAATTATTTGTTTAAGAGTTTATACATCTTTAGTAGTATAGATAACATATAGTTACAAACCCACACAATTAAGTAAACCACAATATTTGAGGTATTTGTCAAAAGTAATATGAGACTTCCTTAATAGAAATGCTGAGTGTAGGTAGTGAAGAATACTGTGCCATTTTTACTACTTTAATTTCTAGTTCCTCAGTGGTAACATCACTGAAGTTCAGCTGAGACAAAGATCTATACTTTAGTGCTTATAATTTCATATTGACAATATTGAATCACAATTTTTTAAACTAATTCACTGATTACTAATTTTTTAGTCTTACTTGGATTACTGTATCCCAGTGCTTTGCAAGCTACAATAGAATGACTTCTTGACCAACGATAGTCACATACAGCTACCCATTGACCACCAGAACAGATTTGTAACATACCATCACCTTTAACTGTAGATGAGCCCATTGTAGAGACGAGGAGACATATTTTTCATTACAGGCAACTAAGAAAGATAAACATAAGTAACAAAAATTACTTCTTGCTATCTAAGTCAGTATATATAGTTTAAGGAATACATCAAAGAGCACGATTTGTTTGATAGCGTGTGATCAAAGAAAGTTCACGATAGGTACTAGAGCTATGTACTTTCCATATATATATAGGATGGAAATATGCAATAACATACCAGCACTACGAAGAAACTACTAACAAGAACGCTAGGTAGAGACGTCGAGCCATATCTACCGACAGATTCAGAATTCTCGTATAGCTTAATTAAAATTATCTTCCTGCTTGTGGGCGTTGTTTTTGTAATTTTAATTAAATTAAATAAGACAATAAGATAAAGTTATAATACAATTTATTTCACCTTCCTCATACAGTAAGGAATAATTTGACTGACATTGTGTCTATCATATGAAATTTTACCTAAAACATTGATAGGTAAAGTGTCATTCCAAAACACATACATTATAATACCTACTATCACAGACACATATAATATGTATGTATGTATATACATTATATATATATATTGTATAAAATTAAAAGTAGTATCTAGTGTTCCATTAACAATTGCTGTACTTTAATAGGATATAATACTATACTCTAAATATTAAACATAGGAACCTAATGTATTCATTTCACATTGAAAGTACAATGTCCATTACTAAAATCTTGTCATTTCCTTTTTTAAAATAAATTTTATGGAAGGAATAATGAATCTAAAGCAGAACTTATGATTATTGTGAAGTGTGATATGATTACCTTGCAAATAATTTAAAAAATGCAGTTTCTATATATTACATACAGTGGCTATGTACAACAACCAAGCATTCTCTTTTACTGAATGTTTATTTACTTACTGTCTCATTGAAACTATTATTAGATAGCTTGAATGTTAATAATCATAAATATTCTTTTAAATTGAATAGCATACATGCAAGTTTTTTATATAAAGTTTGTGAAGGGACGCTTCTTCAAGTGATAATGTTGTTTTGAGTGAATCATAATTAAATCATAAATTCATATTTTCATCTTCAAGCCACTGCTACAAAAGCTATTAAATATCAAAGTTATATTATATAATAATTCTTCATCTGTATATTTATTGAGTAGTACTAATGACATGGTCTATTGTAGTTAGCTATTCACGAATTTGTCCTATTAGTTGAAAACCCCAAACTATTACTATAAAAATAGAATTAAAAAAACATTAAACACACAAACAATTCATAAACATGTGTATAATAATATGTAGCATGTATAATGTAATAATATAAGTAATTGTAAACAGCATAATATTATCTTATCGCAGAAAAAATCTTTACATTGTATAATTATGCAAATTAGAGAATAATCATGAATTCATGAAGAGTTTAAATCTTCAGCAGTTTATCATCTTCATCTTGGTCTTCATCATCAGATGATGTGACTCCCCATCTTCATTGCTCACATCAGCTAACTCACATTGAATTGAGATGGATCATTTTTTTGAAGTGAACTCATTTGTTGCACATTATTAGAGCGTTTCTTGAATTGTTGTATTCGAATAATGCTACATATTGTTAGGACAATTCTATAAAGAGAAAAAGTATTCTATCTAGCATGACAAAATTATTTATCACTATTTAACCAATACAAAATATATTAGATATTTAACTTACCCAATTCCTAATGCAGAAATCCAACAGCCACTAAAACTATACCACTAATTAATACAACCTTTGCACTTCCATTGTTACTTTGTGGTTGTGAGGTAGATGATGGTAATAAAGTTGATATTATTACTAAAAAATAGATATTGTTTTAGTTATAACAATGACAAAACACAATAAAATTAATCATTGTTACTTTGTGGTTGTGAGTAGATGTCAGTAATAAAGTTGATATTATTACTAGAAAATAGATATTGTTTAATTATAACAATGACAAAACCCAATAAAAATAATCACACTAACTGTATTGTTTGAAGCAAGCAACTTTGCAAACCTTATTAAAGAATTTTTTACTAATTTAATAAATAATTTGATAGGGACCTATTAAAATATGTGAATTTACTGTAGCAACAATGCCAATAACAACAATACCAATTAACAATTATTTCTTAATTTGTAACTGCTGAATCTCTAGTTTATCAAATGAATAAATAACACCACAAACTTAGTTTACTGAGGCCAAACCTCCAATTTTGCTTTAAGAGCAATTGTAGGCTTGTTATACTAGCATTCAGATAAAAAAAGTAGCCATTAAAAGTTCAAAACAGCTTTAAAAATTAAGACTATATGTGACCGGATATGCAAAAAGGGACCACTTGAGTCATTTCTGTCATTTTCACTTTTTCATACCATTTTAAAGTGTAGATAATGCTGAATTGTTTGATACCTTGGATAAATGCATGCGTTGCTCAAGAAACGAGATATAAACAGAAATAAGTGGCTACTACCAAAAATTAATTTTGAGAATAATGGAATTTAATTTTCCACCCCGCATCCCGGCACTAATATTTGATAACGCGAACGCTTCTACGTGCAAAGCTAGAAAGAACTTTGCCTTTTTAGACGCTTCAAAATGACTGTCAGGAAACTATTCTCTCGTTTTTGGGTTTAACTCAAATTCACTAAAATATTGAAACATCACTTTTTTGTCCATACTGAAATTTTTTGTTTTTGACAGAAGTGGTCCCTTTTCGCAAATCCGGTCACATATTCTTATATAATTTTTGTACTAATTCTGCTGAGTCATTCATGTTTTCATGTCAGGCAATAATAATACTAGAAATTGCCCATTATTTGCCTAGATAAAAAATAAAGGTTATGCATTTAATGACTGTAAGGATTTCTTTATGTAGTAAAATACTACCATGCAGTTTATTGACTGTCATGTTCAGTAATACCTATAGTCAAACATCAAGACGCATAGACATTAAATGAGGCAATCTGCTAACTGTTTCTCTAAAGAGAATGATTTTAAACTAGGTCACACTGTTAATAGGGAAACAAGCTAGCAATCATGACAACTAAATATTAGCAAATACAGAAATCTTTTTAGTTAGCACAAGCTTCAAAAGAATAGAACAAAATCAATTGACATCATCTATAGTGCTAAGCAGAGACATTAAAAGAACCTTTGTACTAATCAAAACCAATTATAATCAATGTAATGTATACAACAAATTACATATAACTGCTTATCTCATATCACTAGCTGAATTGTGTATGCTATGACTTATAAAAAAAGTATTTATAATGAAACAATTACTCCATGTAGTACAATAAGCACAAATACTCTTGATATAATGTCCTTACCATGACAATCTACTCCAGCAACATCAGCGTTATATCTACTACCAGAATCAAATTCCAAAGTATGATGAGCACAATCAGCAAGCCTTTTCTCATTACCATAACAATTGACATTTCTATAACGAACAGATCTCTTAGGTTTTTCCGTAAGTGGAATTAAAGATTGCTTCTCCCCGCTATAATAAAAAAGAACATTTGTTTAGCTATTTCCATATGTATTTAATTTTTTTTCCCAATTATATCATTAATATGTCACTCAATATATTTTCACAAAATATACAGACAAAGCATGCTACAAAATAACTGAAAATTAACTCTCTGCATAGTTAAGATTTGCAAGACTTCCTGTGTATTTTTTGTCACCAGGTAATGAATGTCATTGAACTCTGCAACAACAGTGTAATGTCCAAAGCATCATAGATATAAAAAATCATCCCCACTTTATATGGAAGAAATTTTTTTACAAAAAATAGTAATAGTACAACCTACCAAGGTAGTTGAACCCACCAGTTACATTAATTAATTTTACTACAATATTAATATTATGCACATCGTAGGCAATCAATTAAATGGTCACTTTGTAAATGCTACAACTATTAAAGGTATGATACTATAAGCCTCTTTCACATGTTTCTAATATGCTACAGCTTTAAAAGTCATAACAAATTGTTATAGTTATTAAGTAGTCTACTTACCACTATTGTTATATCCTCCCAATTCTCTACAAACAACTATAGCATCTAAATTATCCCAATCATCTTGTGATACTAGACACCAAGAATGGTCAAGACAAATTTCTACAGTTCCTTGGAATTTATGAGCACCACCAACAAGACGAACATCTCCTTCTGTACAGTCTATAAACACAAATGTTAGAAAATGAAAATCACTTCATGAATATTATTAAAAGAACAAAAAAATGATATACATCAAGTTAATTGAGTACCAAAAGTATAACAAAGTCATAGTCAAAAAATCATCAATAAAGTCAACCAAATGAGCTTTCAGCTAAATCATTACAAAAATTATATAAACTTTTGTGAACTAATTTGGGAAAAACACATGTTGCACTAAAAATCTCCAAATAAATAGTTGTGTATATAGTTGCTACATGGCCATTTTGTACAGAATGCATACCATATTTAGTATCCAGAAAGACAAATCATTAAATACATAGACACTAATTTGATAAATATAATAAGTATAATACAACTATTGTATCAGAACTCATCATTGGTACTGATTGTAATTTACTGTCATGGTAATAATATCTGTTGACAATGTACAACACAATATCATATTAATAATTCACAATAACTGTCATGTAAAACTTTTACTGTCTAGACATAATAGTCCAACAATATTGTCATCAGGACAATAGAACTTTGGAAAGACAGTTTTTGGGCATTCAAGAAGTGTTTTTTCATGGCCAAAACAATCAAACATCATCAAAAATAATAGGATTATCACCAATTCCATATTTCCCATAAAATCAATAACAACACCTATTATTATTATAAGAAATATATAACACAGTAATTAAGACTATACAATATAAATTTTATAAATTATTTACAACTTTTAATAAAATTGTGCTCTAATTTTTATATTATTTCTAAATACCTTATTACATCACTTAATTATAGCTAACAAATTTTCTATACTTTTTATAAGCAAGCAAACTTCATAAAAAACATCGTTAATAATTATTTTCAATTCTGGATCTATCAATTATGTCTATTATATTAATACAGTGTTCCCTTAAAATTTTGAAAACACTGCTAGTTATAATCTTGCAATTGTGTCATATTTCATTATTGTCAAAGTAATTATTCATCGAATAAATATTTCTAAATTGTCACAATTGTCATATACATCTAGTTTGTTGTTATTAAAAGTTTATAGTAAAGAACAGTGCTTGTGTAAATCTCTGTTAAATGACACAGGTATGCTTAATTATAACATTGATGCAAATTAACTTTAAATATTGGCATTAACATGTAATGTAGAAGATCTATTGCTATATCTGTTCAATAATAGACACAGTTAAATTTTATATTACCTTTAACATCAGTAAAATTAGCTTGTATGCAAGCAATACGAGCGGCTGATCTTGAAAATTGTTGAGCACATACTCTACCCAAACTCCAGAAAAGCATATTTCAAGTCTTCCCTCCTCTAGCGACAACACCATTAACAAGACGCACATCACCACTGTTACAGTCTCCAGGTTCTAAATGGTTTTAAAAGTTATAATATATACACTACAATTCACTAAAATTCACTGTTCTATCAGAGAATTGAGGTATTAAAGTCACAAAAGAATTACAACAATTTGACAACAATAAAATGCTATGGTAGTTGTTAGTTTAATGCTAACTAATAGAGCATATTACTATTCACTTGTTATGAGCAAGAAAGCAATTTTTCAACTTTTATACTATAAAATACAAAGTTTTATTAAACTTGTTCTGTTGACAATTGAATTGACACTGTAAAACAATGTGGTTTCTTGACTATTTATCTATACAATGCTTATGTTATATATAATATGTAAAATTAAAATCTATATCATACCATAACATTTCAGTCCCACTCGATTATGTTGACATTCATAATCTCCACATTCAGAAAAGTCATCAGGATATATATGCAATCACTTATGTTAGTATAAGTTTGATAACAATATGGAAGAGACATATCCAGATCAGATGAACCAGTACCATAGTCGTCCAATCAGTTATGATTTTTGCAACTAGAGAATTATAATGTTATAAATTTTGAAGTATAATTATTAAAAATTTAAATAATAATTCTCTAATTCATTTAAAATATTTTGAAAGCAGTACAGAAAACTTTCAAAGATGTATGACATCAAGGTCTTAAGACTAATTGCGTTTTGTTAAAAGTAGTGAAAAATCATTAATATAGCTAATAGTCAGCTATAATGTAATTTATAACAAGATTTAAATATACTCCAAAACCAAAGACATATCACTAAACATGATCATATGTATTTAAGTTTAAAAACATACTTAGAAAGTTATAATAGCATTAGTTAAATTTTGATATTATGACATAACAGTTAATCAAATAACAGATAATTTATCAGGGTAGTAACACTGTAAAATAATGCATCATTTTTTACAACTTATATGGATCTTACATTTCTCACAGTATCAATTTGTTATTAAGTTATACGCTTACATAGTAACAGATTTTATAGTGAATATTTCTAATGGATGTTCTATAGTATTCCACCCATGTAAGGTACAAATTAGTTGTTAAATACATATTAATTTTACAGTGTATTAAGATTAAATACTCCATTAATGCTTATGTATATTACATATGCTTGCAATAAAAACATCTTAAGACTTTAGTAATCTCATTAAGTAAATATTATACTATGACATGTAAACTTACATGGAGTAGCTTTGAGTCCAAGTTGTTTACAAAGAGTACAGCAAGTCGTTCAGACGACTATAATAATAATAATTAATAATTTTTTTGATTGACATCATAGTCCACCATTTTTGATTATAACATATTTCAATTCGACCCTCAGAAGTTGAAGTTCCATGGACTAGTCGGACATCATATTCAATTGAACATGGAAGACCTGTATCTGTTAATAAGAAAGAATAAAGAAGAATTAGGTCATCAGTTTACTAATAGACACAATTTATTGTAAATAACTGAATTTGACCAAGATTGTGATTGCCTTAGATTAGAATAACAGTACTTTTCCCTACTATTTATTGATGTGGTTATTTTAACCAAACTAAAAGGGAAAACCCACACATATGTATAATATCATAGCAAGAAATATATAAAGAATATTTACAGTATTTAGTGGTTGAAAATAGTAACCTGGTTCTAGTTTGGAGCATACAAGTTTAACTGTGTCTCTTAATGGGTTACAAATATATGGTGAGTGTTGAATATAAGATGAATAGTTATAGCAGCCAAAAAGTGAAGAGGAATATGAATAACAGTTGTAAGGTCCAAACCCTATCTTTGTCCATGGTCCTCCATTAAGTGAGAAACTTGGCTCTACAGGGCAAAAAATGTATAAGATTGGTTGAACTTTTTAATTGATAAATGGTGCGTTAGATTTGGTTGGTAAGAGTATATTAGACACAAATTTTATACTATACTTTTTCATTCATGCATATAAATGTAATATTCTATTCACCAAAAATCCTGGGAAAACAGGAATTTAGCATAATATTTGATATACATAAAAAATCATTACAATAAATCAAAAGAATTATAAATGTAAAAGTACAATTGGTCAAATTTATAAGAAATAATGCTTAATTATAAACAATGAATAAATTTGGTATATTTACTCAACAGAATTGATATGTACAATTTAGGTTTCAAATTGATAACTACAGTTATATATGTCCAAAATTAATAACTATTATTTTGTGATGTATTCAAGCAGGTTTAATGATATAATCCACAAATTAATCTTTCATGATATATTGAAGTAGTGATAAAAATTGCAAGTCAATATAATCATTTCACAGTTATTATCAAATTCACACTTACTAGTGTCATTATAGTTATATCCAAGATCATTACAAAGCAATAAGTGAATTCTGACAATCCCACCCATAGTCACATACAGCAGTCCATGTCCTGTTGAGTCACAGATCTGTAACATACCACTATCCCCTCATTGTTAGAAGTTTCTGTTGTAAAGACGAAGTTGTTTGTAGGTACAGCGACCTAAAATAACATATTAAGTGTTATGAGTGGTTTACTAAATTTATATGTTGATTTATGTGTACTTTTTTTTCTAAGTAAAATTAGTATATACATTTGATAGTAGATTATGAAATATAACTAACTCACTGTATTAAAGTAACACTGAAGACTAATACGTATCTTGATTGTTGTTTACAATATAATGATAATAATTATGAATTCAAGTAGTGTAGCTGGAATTACTTAAACACATCAAGTATATTACTACTAGACTGATTTGCAGTAGTAATTTACCCGTAAGCCAAGAGTATGGTTCCAATATCCACTATCAGGATAAGCTATGGGATCTATAAAATAGAAAAAAGAGAGCTATTAGAGGGTAATTATACAACAAACTTACATTGTGAGGATAAAAGACCTTGTGCATGTGTACGTAATGTGTTAGCTATACCATACAAGTAAAATAAAAAACTTTTAAACATGTACTAAAAGTAGATGTGGTAGTAAAATACCTCAAACAAGCCTAAAGTAGGAATGGTATACATCATCCTACATAGTACCAAACCTATCATTGGTATAAATTTTTAGTTGTCATAACAGAATATTAAAGCAAACTAGGGCTGTGATAAAAGTTCGAACCTTCGATTACATTCGAAGTTTAAAAACTTTCGACACTTAAATAACCTTCGACCCTTACCTAAACATTTACCCATCATAAGCAAATGGTTTATTTTTTGCAAAGCAGCTGGTGTTTTCTCTCTCCTCTATCCATGATGGCAACTATCAACAGTGCCAACAAGACAGTAGATCAGACGTGTGGACCTGGTTTGTTAAGTGTGATGGGAGAAAGAAAGCAAATGTAACCTTTGTGGAAAGGAGTTGGCATTTCATGGCAGGAACAACTAATTTACGGGAGCACTTGTCAGCAAAACATCCTTGGACTACAAATACAAGGGAAAAGAGGATGGAAGTCAAAGAATCTTGATGTGTATTGCTAGGCATTGTTCTGAGGCACCCAAAAAGCTATTACGGAGAAGATATGTGGCGTGATTATCCAAACAAGAGACCTGTGGCGATGGTTGAGGGACAAGGATTCAAGGATACTGATGACGTACTTGGAGCCTGGTTATACACTCCCCAGACAGAAAACAGTTCACTGCTCTAATCCAACACAAGCATGATTTGACAAAGTGAAGAACTGAAGTTGAAAATGAAAGAAAAAGCTATTGGGATGGCATTGACACAGATATCTGGACTAGTGTGGCTGTAGAAGCTTATATGACGGTCACTGTTCATTACATCAATCCTGACTGGATCTTAGAAGTTTTAGTTTATGGAGACTTTCTCTTTTCCAGAGAGACACACTGGTATCAACATAGCCGAGAAGTTACCCAGAATTAGCTCAAGGTGGGTATCTATCATTCATGATGAGGCAGCAAATATGGAACTGGCATGGAAATTCTAGAGAAAGAGGTGAACTGGAGAAGCTTTAGCTGCTCTGCACATCGTCTTCAGCTATGCTTAAAGGCTGGTGTTGGAATGTCAGCGTATTGACAGGCTTCTTGCAGCATCACGTAACTCTTTGCTCATTTACATCATAGTTCAGTGGCAATTGAAGCACTGAAGGAGAAGCAACAGCAATGAATGTCAAAATGAAAGAAACTAATAACCTGCTTGTTAGACTCGTTGGAACTCCTCATTTCAAATGCTTGATCACCTTCTGCAGCTGAAATGGCCAGTGACAGCTGTGTATCAGATGAAAATGTAAACAAAAAGAAGTGAACACAGCCTTGATTTAAGAAGTGAGCAGTTTGGCTGAGGAATTAGTCAAAATCCTTGAACCATTCAACATCACAACAACTTTTCCCCTTAGTTATGAAGAAAATGTTTCAGCCTCTTCATCCTTCCTGTTCTTTATCATGGGCTTCTTGATCACTTGAAAGCACAAGCAAGTGATGATGAAACAGATTCCATGGCAATTCGCAAATTTATTCCAAATTAAGCAAAGATGGAAACTTAAATGCTTTTTTGATTTTTCTAGTCCCCTTCTTCTTAGCTTATCTGTCGATCCTCGTTTTAAGCAGTGTGTACTCCTCTAAACTGAAGCTGATGAGCAAAAATAACATAATGAATACATGGAAGCTCTTGATAACACACAAGGCTGTGAAAAACTCACTTGAAACTCTACTCCAAAAAGGACAGAAGAGTGCTCATGTGTCTTTACTAGGACCCAAAAGCAGCCACTGTACCATCCACTATTTCTGGGCTTGATCGTATCTTTCTGAAAATCCCTGCTCTCCGTAATGAGTCTCCATCATCGTGGTGGAAAGCAAACAGTAAGCACTACCCGAAACTTGCCACAGTAGCCAGAGTGTAACTATGCCTACAGCAACATCAACGTCTTCAGAACGAGTTTTCTCAACTGCCTGGAACTAACAGTCCACCAAATTAAGAACTGTCCTCCAACCCAAAAAACAACATTGATGCACTAATTTTTTTGAACAATAATACTATAAAATTTAATAGTTATACTCCAAGCCCACCCACACCCTAATTACCACCCACGTATCTAATAAGAATGTGTGGGCGGACGAAGGTTCGAAGGTCAGAAAGAAAGGTTCCGAAGGTCAGCATATGACCTTCGTCTCAGCCCTAAGGCAAACACCCCAACAACTACCTACAAAGATTATATAATACAATAACCTAAGCTAAAAGTAATGAAATTTTGACAATTAAGCTTAAATTTCAAAGGCCATAAACAATAGTATTAGCATCTCAATAAAATGTTCATCTGCTTTATCACAATATCGTATTGATTTTATTAACTCTAACAGGGACTTACTACCAGTCAGGCTATGTCCTGACCTTTTGACAGGTGAGATTTCATTTAACAATTTTAAACCTTATTAATAACATTATCACTATAATTAATGCTTTTTGTCTTAGCTTTGCCTCTAAAGAAATAATTCTTTAGTATCATAAATGTAATGAACTAATTGCTCCGAAATTTTGAAGTATACAGCGCACAACAAAATTGTCTTTACTATTTATTTTTCCTCCCTAATCCCCTAAATTAACTTAAGTGTTGGTATAATAAACAAGTATTATGTATGCCACTGTTGAAGAGTGTATTTCATATATATATATGAAATTTTATGAGCTGCTAATATATTTTTACATTATACATACTTGGATTGTTGTATCCCAGTGCTTTGCAAGTACAATAGAATGATCTCGTGACCAAATATAGTCACATACAGCTACCCAGTCACCACCATAACAGATTTGTAACATACCATCACCTTTAACTGTAGATGAAGCCATGTAGAGACGGACAGCATCTTCATTACAGGCAACTATTGTAAGTAAAGCAAATAAAACCTTGGAATCAGTGTCAAACAAAGAGACATATAGCAGTACCAATTTCCTAGCGTCTGTTAGATATTCCGAGGTACATAGCACTACAGTAACAAGTACACACATGGCAATTCCTTACTAGCGTTACGAAGATGTAATCAGGGGAAACACAGGTAAAGAAATAGAGTCATCTTTTCAGACGAAGTTTCACTTCTTGTTATCTAATTGTAATTATATGGGCGTGGTTTAATCTGACGAGGCCAGCCTTTTAAGCGGACTGTGCATTGTCGATGATTTCGTTACGTATTTATATTAACGTCGTAATTAGATAGTAACCTAAACTCAACAACACACCCGCCAGCCAACCCCTTTCTTCTCTATAACGACTATAACATAAGTGAGTATGACAATAAAGCAATTGCAACACAAACTCAAAATGCAAACAAAAGAACGAAAAAAACGGAAAAAAAACATATTCCAGCACTCCAAGAATAATTCTTTTCTTACTTAAGTATCAAAATAATCATTATGACAATATCCACGACATTTTCATGAAATGCCTACTTTGTGACCTGTACTTTGATTGTCTCACAATATCAAATGTCTAATGAAACAATATTTAACTATTGCTGGGATTCATCAACAACAATGGCTTCTTACAATTGCCTCCCAGATTCTGCAAAACCTCAAAGTTCTTATTTTAACAACTGTTTGGTAATAGAAATATAATCCTAGATTATACCATTCCGTTTCATTATGATATCATATATTGCATTTACATCATTTCTACAACTATAATGGTTTGTTACAACAATTTAGAACAACTATAATAAATACATACAACCATTATCAAAACACAATTATGCATAAACAAACTAACAATACAAAATACAATCGTTACACTGTAAAATAAATAAGTGATTTCCAACCCAAACTTTTAGGTAAATCTACTGCAACTCAGGCAACCCATTCAATGGATTATATTCACAGACATAAACTACTAGTAATTGTAATCCATATATTTTCTATGTAATTTTCAACTATTAAAATGTTTTTTTTCTTTTAGGATGTTAACTTCACCTCAGTCATCTAAGTAGTTTTCAACAATGGTGAAATAAATTAATATATAATACATGGTAAAAATTACCTCCCAATTGATTTTATAATCTTTGGCTATAAATGAGTTGAAAACTGACTATCGTGATTGTGTAATATTACTATGCGTCATAATGAATATATGTTGTTAACTGTCATTATTAACACAACAAATTGTTTTTAACAAAATGGGGCACAATTAATTTTATAGAACATTTTTTAGTTCACTTCAGTTTGGTAATGTCTGATGTAACAGCTAGATACGTCCCCCTGGGCGTTTTAAAACGAATCAGGATAAGACAATATATTGTCTTGAAAAAAAAACAAAAGTGTTTCTACAGGTTTAGGATATTTAAGGTGGAAGCCATAGTAAGATGAAAATGTTAAGAATATGGCTGATTGAATGTTAGGAACTTGGCAGAGAACCTTCTTCTCAATGATTATGAAGAATTGAATTTGTTCACTAACAAGCTGATGAAGTATGAGAGTGTTGTCAGTCTGTTCAGCTATTGTTTGAGGAGTATCATCAATCTATTTGAGAATGATACACTTTAAAAAATACTATATACTTCTGACCTGACATTCTTTGAAAAAGTATGAAGAAGTACAATGTAGTGCTTCAACAAGTATCTTTAATGCAGTCACCTGCTTTGAAATAGTCATCTGTGAAATACATTAAAAGTACAGATTACCATCCAATGTTAACAGCTATAAATACCGATGCTTCACTAAGCTGAGACAATATATTTTTAATGTTTTTCTTCCTTTTACCCTTTTGTCCGTAATTCAAAATAGCTGGTATAAACTCACTCCCATTGTTTTCAAAAGATTTTTAATCGAGCTATCATTAACCACAAATACCCATTTCAGTTTCAATCTACAAAGTAACAAAAGTATTGTATAAATAATTAAAGTAACGCATAATATACCAGTGAAGGTCGATTTAATTCGGGATATTTATGGATTATATCACGAACAGATTTTGCATCATTTTGTATGGTACATCCTCCACTCTGCAAAGTTTGATTGCATTAATGGAATCAAATACAAGTCTCTTGGCTTTTGTTTTTTTTAGTTCCTCTCCAATTGCCTTTTGTGGCATCTCAAGGCTCTCTGCATCTTCATAGCTTGTAGCTAACACTTTTACAGATATCTTCGAGTTAGTTTCTCCTGTCAGTCATTTAGCCTTTTTGGTGTAGTAGAACAATCATCAATATGGCCCAATTCCTTTGACTTCTTTCTTCCAGTTTAATTCTATTTCGGTGACTTTGCAGCATTTTATCAGTCCAAGATGTCTATAGGGATAAGAAAAGTATTGTTATTTTAGACAAATTGCAGGACATGGTACCACACACTACGTATCCCCATTTCCCATTGTGTCTGCCATAAAAGGATATTTTAAAATTAATTTCCTAGCAACTTCCTCAATTTCTCTCCGACCAAAATAGTCCAAACTTTGATGTGAGCAGTGTGATAAGTGTTTCTAGCAATTTCAGAACGAGCTGCCGGTATCTAAGTCTTTGGCTTGAATGCAAAAGTTCAGTCTCATTTCTCCATTTGTCTGGGATAATAATGCTGCTTGCGCTAGTTGCTGGTGTTGACAAAACAGTTGAATTGGATGAAATGCTACAAGTTGGTGACTCAGGAGAAGTATATTGTAAAAAGCTCAATGGTGGTGGAGAAAGCTAGTAGAACGTCCATCAGGTGAACAAATGGAACTGACTACATTGGATGTCTAAATTGGATAATAAAAGTATATCTTAAAAATTAATAAATAACTTTGGATTCAGCCGAAAATTTTCTTGGCTACCCATAGGTGGTACCATCTCCTTGATATCTTTTTTTCAGACAAGTTGAGAAACTCCTCTCCATCAATGTATTCTCTACAAGATTAAGTTATTATGTTTTTAGGGCAAAAGTTCAAAATTGCAATTAATAAAAATAACAGTTATTATATAAAACCACAAATATCTCAATCAAAAGACTATCACTTTTTCAGATCTTGGAAGTATCGAACTACATGCAATATATACTGCTGACTTTGTAATTTGTCTAACAGGAGTATTTTTTTTGTCCTACATAGAAAGTCAGCACGAAGACAGATATTTAAAGAAGTATATATAATTACAGTTGAAATACTATCTAGGCAGAATGCAACCAGGAAAGACAAGCAGTTCAGCTACTGACTAAAAATGAAGTATAATTATATATACATATATATAGTGTTATGCTTAAATCAAGTTTATACCTTTCAATAATTGATTGCAAATTGCTCAGGGATTCCTTCCTCTATAAGCCAACTATATAGTTCATTCTTGTCCATGGAGCCTACAGACATCTCCAGTTCAACAGCCATTCCGCCGCGTTTTGCCAGGCATGTGACTCTAGGCACTCTGAGCATGCGCCAAACCTGCATATGTCTGTTGTTTGTCCCATGTGCGTTTTTTATTTTTGTTTTTTAATTTTTAATCTAATTATGATAGTACTTAACAACACAACAATAACAGGTTTTTTTTTGCATTTCCAATGGTTTTTAATAACACTTAGAGGAATTACTGACTACGCTTGATAGAATTTACTATAGAGAGATTATTTACTCATGAGGGGAACTTGACATAAGGTGGTTACTTTCATCTAATATAATAACAAGAAACTTTTACCAACACAGTACAAAATCCATACATTTTTTTCAGTGTACAACCATCACAACCAAGACAACCCATACAATAAGTACAACCAAAATATAACAATAGTGCAACTAATACAAAGCTATACAACCATATAACCAGTACAACTGATATTTATCAACACATACAATAGAACTGATCAACCAGCAGAAACTGATAAAATCAACATAGACTTCTTCGATTCATTCATTCTAAATTTATAACAGCTTACCTTTAGTTCTTCAAGTCATCCAGCTTTGGATAACTTCTCTTCAGTTAATGGCTATTGACTTACCTTGTTGTAGCTATAATTAGCTAATTATATAGGGTCAACCTAAGATTGTTTATATAATTCCAACCCCTTATACAGAAATGGACATTCATAATTTTATGTCTCAATTTTATAAGAAGTGGTGGTATAACTTTTTAAGCTTTTTAAAAAGTGCAATGGTACATCAAGAGAAGCCAGATAAATAATAAGTTAATAAGGACAAAGTTTTTAAAATACCAGTCAAACAGGTTTGGAATATAAATCTATATTATCAGTCAGCAACAAGGGACAGGGGTCAACTCCTTTCTGGAAGTGGAGATAAGAAAGAGGTGAGGCTCCATTTATCTCTCTTTAGTAGGTGTAAGTCCTCAGGTATTTCTAATATTAACTTCTCCAATTTGTACACTGATCTTGTGAAGGGACAGTGTCCTGATCTTTGGTAATTGTTAATGCCTTTGCCATTATAGGTCCATATACATTTGAATGACCTGAATCATTTTCTTCACGACTGACCAATAGTATACACATATATATGTTACAACTATATGGTCAGTCATAGTATTCAAAGTAGAAATGGATGGCCACCTTCGGCTTCCGTAATAAGCAGTGTCTGAAACGATCTAATGTTTGTATATTTTTTACTGGAAATGTTTTTCATCCTTTCCCTTGTATTTGGGTTTCTGCTACAAATCTTTACTTATTCATATGCAAGGTGGTTGGGTCAGCTTGTAAGACTGACGCATTAATACGTAATCAGCCTTCTCTAACTTTAAACCTCAATTCTAAAAATATGACTCACTCCACTCTTTACTGTATTTCCTATTCCTTCTTTGTTGCTCTAGTAAGTACTAGCACGTATTCTACAATTAAAGGTGATGGCATGTTACAAATCTGTTATGGTGTGTCTGGGTAGCTGTATGTGACTATTTTGGTCACAAGATCATTCTATTGTAGCTTGTAAAGAACTTGATATATATTATATACATTATATATAATATATATAATATATATGTGTGTGTGTGTGTGTGTGTGTGTGTGTGGTGTGTGGTGTGTGTGTGTGTATAAATATCTTTGTGTATTAAAAAAATACTGGACAATATCTATTTCATATAAGAATTAATAAAATACCCAAACTCTTAAAAACAGTGGTGTACATGATACAGGTTTATCTTACCAAATACTTAATTTAGGGTATTAGGAAAATAAATAGTATTAGTGTGCATTGTATACCTCAAAAGTTTAGGGTAATTAGTCATTACATTTATGATGCTATAGAGTTATTTTGTTAGATGTAAAGCAAAGACAAGTCACTATCATAATGATAAGGTTATTAATATGCTAAAATGTAAAATTGAAATTTCAGCTTTTCAAAAGAGGTCAGGCCATAGCCTGACTGGTGGTATGCCCTTTTAGAGTTGATGAAATCAATGCAATATTGCAATTAAATAGATAAATATTTATTTGTCATGCTAATCTTATTAGATATATACTTTTTAAAATTTCAATTAAATGTTTAAAGCTTATTACTTCGAAAGAATTAAACTTAGGTGTGTGATTATATAGTCTTTTACTGGAAACTTCTTTTGAGAATGTTTGACTTAATATTCTTTTTTAGCTCTTGTGACAACTAAATTGTTATTACCTTGATATTGTAGTTACTATGTAGGGATCTTGTACAAACCATATGTATGTGCTTGTTTGAGTTATTTTTACTGCATCTTTACTTTTATGGTTACAATTTTTAGAATGTTTATTTACTTGTAAAAATATTATGGGATACCATTTGTATGAAAATGAATTCATTTAATTATTATAATTAAAAAGTTATGATTACTTTTAATGCTCATTATTTGTTAAATACTTGTGATTTACTAAATAGTACATGATTTATTAGATAAATAAGAAGCAAATCAACAGTTATTTAATAAATCATGACTTACTTAATATATCATGATAATTTTTCAATTTTGAGACAAACAGTGACCCATACAATATAACTAAAATATTGTCATGCACAAGTGTTTTGTCTTTATAATTGTCTTCTAAACTATAGTCTTTTTTCTATTATTTAGATCCTATAGCTTATCTGATAGTGGATATTGGCATACTCTTGCTTTGCGGGTATTACACTGCAATCAGTCTAGTAGTAATATACTTGATAAACAAATTTAGTCTCTCTCGCTGTTATGAAGACAATTATGGACGATCATTGATGATAGCTGATAGAGAAGTAGTAGAACAAAATGCTGGTTGGTTAATAGCTAACTATTAAACACTCATATTGTCTCTTTACATAGTCGAAATATTGGAGAGAATGCTGATACACAAGATGTTGTCTTTTTAGTGGTGGGTGATCCATTAGGGTAAGAGGACAACAGCTTGTTGCTTTGGTAACGTCTTTCTGTCATTCAGTGCTACAACTCACACTGGTTTGATTATACAAGCTAATGAGAGGAAAACATTCGCTATCAAAATTGTTCATAATGCCTCCAATATATAAATGCCATGTGGTTGCTGTGGTTTACAGGTTCTAATATATAAGTAGAGTATATTATTAATAGTTATTATAGTTATATAGCTTTGGAGAGACAGTCTCTGTTCCATATTGGACTGATAGCTGTAACCTGATAGTTTTGCTGACAAAATAGAAAAAATTTTAACCCATGACGGCATACTTTGTGTCTATTAGGTTAGTGAATTTTACAATAAATACAATATTCCAACATAGATTTTTCGTATTTCTTTACTTTAGATATTAAAGTGAAGGAGTTATCGCTGAAAATATGATGAAGTAATGTTTCTAGGTGAAGTAAAAATATCATTAACAGGTTGTACAGGGGTAAAAGAGTATATGAACCCCCTCAATTTATGACAGTAGGTGTGGCTGCATCACAGCTTTACAAGTGATCAAGAAACGTGAAGAGAGTGATCAACCTTTGCATTGTGGTATTTCATTTGTTTACTTGTATATTATTAATACCTTATTAGATCTTTCTGCTAAAAGATTATGTGTTTGGTTTGGCTCGGATTGGTTCACCTGATCAAAAGATTGCTGTTGATTAGTTAAGTAATATTAGTAGGTGGAGTTTAGGTGGACCCCTTCATTCTTGGTAATAATTGGAGAAACTCATCCTTTAGAGAATACAATGTTAAATAGTGTAGCTAATGCTGTAAAAGTATAAAAAATATGAATAGAGTATCTGATTGGTCTGTTATAGCAATTTGTCCTTGGATAAAAATTATATATTATTTAATCATCAATATGGCCCAATTCCTTTGACTTCTTTCTTCCAATTTTAATCTATTTCGGTGACTTTTGCAGCATTTTATCAGTCCAAGATGTCTATAGGGATAAGAAAATTATTGTTATTTTAGACAAATTGCAGGCATTGTAACACATTACGTATCCATTTCCCATTGTGTCTGCCATAAAAGGATATTTTAAAATTAATTTCTAGCAACTTCCTCAATTTCTCTCCGACCAAAATTAGTCCCAAACTTGATGTGAGCAGTGTGATAAGTGTTCTAGCAATTTCAGAACGAGCTGCGGTATCTAAGTCTTTGGCTTGAATGCAAAGTTCAGTCTCATGTCTCCATTTGTCTGGGATAATAATGCTGCTTGCGCTAGTTGCTGGTGTTGACAAAACAGTTTGAATTGGATGAAATGCTACAAGTTGGTGACTCAGGAGAAGTATATTGTAAAAAAGCTCAATGGTGGTGGAGAAAAAGCTAGTAGAACGTCCATCAGGTGCATCCATCTGATTGGTCTGTTATAGCAATTTGTCCTTGGATAAAAATTATATATTATTTTATTCAAGGACAAGAAACATATCAGAAAATTTTTATCCTATAGGACAAACTGCTAAAGCAACCAATCTGATAACTCTATTCATATTTTTTTTATTCCTAGAACAGAAACTTATTAGCTGACAATTTTATATATTTCAAGTCATTTTCTACCAAGACTACCTAGACACTTAAAAAAATATAAATAATGTAAATATAAATTGCTCCTAAAACAACAAAATAATTTATATTAGTGGTCAGGTATTATGACTTGAATCATAATGATACTGATGTATCTTAAATATCATGTCTTTAATTTTTTATGAGATTCTGAATATCAGGATTCAATGTATCTATTAAACCAGTCAAACCAATTAAAAATTATTGACAATATAGAACATTTCACGAATTGTTGACAGCCTTACTGATAGGTAGTTTTTAAATAAATCTAAATTTATAAAAAAACCCTTGTGTGTTGCCCAAACAATCCCTCCTCACTCACCCACTCAGGCTTCCACTTGGGCTTCAGGATTCCTGCTAATGCTAGCTGGACCGCCGTCTTCGGCTTGGTAACCATTGTCTGAAGATGAGTAATCCTGGCTGGAGCACCACACCCAAACTTCAAACGAGCTGTACGAGATTCGAGCTCTTAGGGATGTCAATGTAAGCAGGAACGGGCCCCACAAATACACCAGCCTCATCTAGTTTAAAGGGAGACTACCAGCCCTATCCTAGTCGGCCTTTCGGATACTCTGAGGTCTGATGCATTGCAGAACGCTGGCCTACAACACACTAGATGAGCTCTAGCTGCAGACTGTTCAATATATATATTATAATATAATTATTAAACACTCACTCTTTTCACAACACAAATGATGATCTTCTTTCTTTCCAGTTAATGCATTGCTATTTAGCTGAAAATTATAATACAACTGTGAAGAACAACTTAATGGGTACCTTTAAACTAGGAGGTGTCTAAAGACAGGAATGTTCCATAGAAATGCTTTCAAAAGAATGATATGTCAGATACTATTATTCATGGCATCTGTATTGCAACACTCATTTCATGAATTTCTGATAAAACCATTCCTGCCATATCATACGTCGTCAAATGTCTCTCGATATCTCTAACTTCTACAATTCGTAGTTCTATTTTATTATGTAATTTTTCTCTATTTAGTAGTAGTTCGACTAATCTTAGCTGGCTACTAAACTTAACATTAACTTTACTTGGATTGACTGACATTTCTTGTAGTTTAAAATAAAGTTAAGATTTATTAAAAATAAAAATGTTGTGTTGCCCAAACGATTCCTACTCGCTCACCACTCAGGCTTCCACTTAGGCTCCAGGATTCCCTGCTATTGCTAGCTGGGACCGCCACCTGGCTTGGTAGTAACCCCGTCGTCTTCGCGAGGTAATCCTGGCTGGAGCATCGCCCTAACTAAAACCAGCCGTACAGGATTCCAGCTCTTAGGGAATGTCCCCATTCAGGACCGGGAACCACAAAAACACCAGCCTCTTCTAGTTTAAAAGGAGACTACAGCCCTATCCTAGTCGGCCTTTCGGATATCCGTAGAGTATGCTGGTAAACCATCTCAGAGGTCTGATGTATTGCAGAACGCTGCCCACACACAACCTATCCAAGGTGGTTTTCATTTCCTTTTATATGTACTGCAAATTTTGTCTTCATGCTGGTTGCTGAATTTTTTCTTGTTTCTGTTCAATTTTCTTTGGTATATCGGGGTGAAGAAGATCAAAACACTGTTGTAGTCTTCTACCCATCAGCAATTCTGAAGGAGAGAGACCTGTAGTGGACTGAGGGGTAATACGATACTGTAGAAGAAAACGGGAAAGTCTTGTTTCAAGTGGTCCATCCAATTTCTTTATGGAAGTTTTTGAAGGTCTGTACTGCACGTTCAGCTAGCCCATTTGAGCCGCGGTGGTATGGTGAAGTAAGGGAGTGTCGGATACCATTTTTGTCCATGAATACTTTAAAATCGTGACTGATAAATGCTGGACCATTGTCCGATACCAATTGTTGTGGTAAGCCATGCATTGAAAAAATACGTTGGAGAATGTTAATAGTACTTTCAGCTGAGGTAGAATTAACTATGTGAACTTCCACCCCAGCGTGAATAGGCATCAATGAGGAGGAAAAAAATATTTGCCGAGAAATGGACCAGCATGGTCAACATGAAACTCGAGTCCATGGAGTTGATGGGTATTCCAAGGGTGAATAATCGTTTGGGGTGGAGTAGGAGGGCCTGCGTCTGACAGGTGTTGCAGTGTTTGACTACATTCTCAATGTCTTTATCTAGACCTGGCCACCATACGTAGGACCGGGCAAGGCCTTTCATTCTGCTGATACCGGGATGGGTATCATGGAGATGAGAGAGGACATATTCTCTACCTTGAGGAGGAATAATGACACGAGAACCTCTGAGAAGGCACCCATAAATAACGCTGAGTTCTGTATAACATTGTGTAAATGGTTGGAGTTCGGGGGAGTGTATAGATGATGACCAGCCAGTCAGAACAAGTCTACGGAACGCGAAAGTATGGGATCTTGGTCTGTCCATGTTTTGATTTTTTTGATTTGATTTGTGGAGCATGTATGACTGATTCTGCCAAATGGTTTAGTAGTAACTTAATGTCAGCTGGTACAGGAACAAATTTGGGTGTGTCTGGTAATGGCAACCTGCTTAAAGCATCAGCATTTGCTAACTGGGTTCCTGGTTTATGTTTGATTGTATAGGAATAAGTTGAAAGGGTGATAGCCCATCATTGTATACGAGGCGAGGTAGGTGTTGGTATCTGGTTTGATTCACCAAGGATGTATTGGAGAGGGCTTGTGATCAGAATATAATGTAAAGTTTTCGTCCATACAAATAGTCATGAAATTTCCTTACAGCAAAAATAATTGCCAAGGCTTCCTTCTCCAATTGAGAATATTTCTTTTCTGTTGTGGTTAGAGTACGTGAAGTGAAAGCAATCGGTTTTTCGGTGTATTTTCCATCTGGTGACTTAGTACTGCACCTAACCCATAGGGAGAGGCATCACAGGATAGGATGAGGGGTTTCTTTTCATCGTAATGGACAAGTAAGGATGAAGACTGAAGTAAGGATTTGCTTGTTGAAAGGCTTTATCCTGTGTTTGGGACCAAATCCATTTAGCGTCCTTCCGAAGAAGTTGATGCAGCGGGGCTAGTATAGTAGAGAGATCTGGTAAGAACTTATGGTAATAGTTGAGTAAACCAAGAAATGATTTAAGTTCTGTGACATTTGTAGGCGTTGGTGCATCTCTGATGGCTTTGACTTTCGATTCTGATGGATGAAGTCCATTTGCATCAATAATATGGCCTAAATATTCTACTGATGAGACCCTGAACTTGCACTTTGATTTCTTTAAGGTGAGGCCTGCATTTTCCAAACGTTGTAGGACAAGGTGTAAATTTTGGAGGTGGTCTGCTCACTTGTACCTGAAATAAGAATATCATCTAAATAAACACAGACATGGGGTAAGTCACTTAGAAGGGTTCCATGATTCTTTGGAAAATTGATGGAGCAGAAGAGATGCCAAAAGTAGTCGTTCATACTGGATAGTCCTTTTGGTGTATTTATGGTAGTGTATTTCTTGGAGGAGTCATCCAGGGTACTGAAGGTAGGCATGACTGAGATCTAATTTAGTGAAAATCTTGCCTCCAGAGAGAGCAGTGAAAAGATCGTCCACACGAGGAGTGGGTATGTATCAGGAATGAGAGCTGGATTTATGGTGACCTTATAATCTCCACATAAGCGAATTGATCCATCTGTTTTCACAATGGGCACTATGGGAGCTGCCCAGTCAGAGTGTTTGACTGGAGTAATGACTTGTAAGTCCTGTAGGTGCTGTAGTTCCTTGATAGCCTTTTCTTTCAGAGAATAAGGAACCGGGCGGGTCTTTAAAAAAACGAGGGCGAGCCTCTGGATTGACTAGGATCTTTGCTGTAATTTCTTTCAACCGGCCAATGCTTGAAATAAAAACCGCTGAATGTTGATCTAAAACCTGTTCTAAGTAGAAAAAAGTGTTAAGTAATTTAATGTCTGACCAATTTATCTTGATTTCCTCAGCCAGTTACGGCCTAGCAAAGTTGGACCATCTCCTGGAACAACTACTAGTGGGAGGAGATGCACATTGAGAGTGGTAGTTGACTTGGACATTAATAGATCCTAGAGGAAAAATCTTTTCTCCTGTATATGTAGTGAGTGTAAAATTAGATGTAGTAAGTGGGCCTAAAGTACTTGACAAATTTGAGTAAGTTTGTTTCACTAATAAGTGAGAGGGAAGCCCCTGTATCTAATTCCATGGGAAGGTCACTCCCTGCACTTGAACTGTGACCACAATAGGTCTGGTCTTCCCTGGTAGTGTAAACATAGGGTAGTCCTTTGAAGTAGAAGGAGTGGATCTGTCTGATGAGGCCTGGCCTTCTTCCATTAAGCAAGGCTCCAATTGATCTATAGTGTGAGTAGTGTGCTTGCGGGTGGATCCTTAGAAGGTGGTTTGTAATTTTCCTTCTTCCATCCTGAGTTGAGGCTAGAGCTCTCTTGCTGCTTCGGCAAACTCTAGCCAAGTGACCTTTCTTTCCACAAGCGTGGCATGTCCTATCTTGAAAATTACATTTATTAGTGTAATGGTTACACACCACATCTAAAACATTCGATTGTAGCAGCTACTGTGGTGGGGCTCCGACCAGTTTTGTCCATCAACCGGTGAACAGCAATCGGTTTGACGTTTTGTTGATGTTGTGTAAATGTTCTTTGAAAAGCCCTAGCTGCGATTTCCATGGTTTGGGCTGTTTTGAAAGCCTCTTTGTATGTTAAGTTAGGCTCTTGGAGTAATCTTCTTGGATACGTGTGTCGTTTATTCCACAAACGAGTCTATCTCTAAGCATTAAATCGAATGTGTCACCAAAATCCACAATGTTCTCCGATAGCACGTAATTCAGCGACATAAGTGGCAACGGATTCACTTGATTTTCTTATCTTGTGTTGAATTTGAAACGTTGAAACTATCGAAGATGGTTAGGATTGAAATGTTTATCAAGAAAACTCTTTTAGTTCAGTATAGGTCTTTTCTTTCGGAGTGTTAGGTTGTACCAAACTTTTCAATAGTTGAAATGTAGAGGGACCGCAAACAGTTAGAAAGATTGCTCTTTTTAGTTTCTGCAGAGGTGACATTATTAGCTTCAAAATAGAAATCTAATCTTTCGGGTACGAAGTCCATTGTTCCTTGTCTGGGTCAAATGAAGATATTGTACCCGTGAGTTGCCATTTCAGCAGAGTAGAAAAATAGAAAATAATAGAAAAATAGAAGATGAATTTTCCAAATTACCCTCGTCGCCAATGTGGTGACCGAGTGAAGAATATAGAACCGGCTATGTACAAACTAACAACTGACCCAATGACAATAGTAATAATAATGATAACTATAACAACTGTAGCAAATAATACAACAAATGACAACTCATGACAACTGACAAAATACTAAAAGCATGCGGTATTTATACCGATACAGCCCATTTGAGCCGCGGTGGTATGGTGAAGTAAGGGAGTGTCGGATACCATTTTTGTCCATGAATACTTAAAAATCGTGACTGATAAATGCTGGACCATTGTCCGATACCAATTGTTGTGGTAAGCCATGCATGAAAAATACGTTGGAGAATGTTAATAGTACTTTCAGCTGGTAGAATTAACTATGTGAACTTCCACCCAGCGTGAATAGGCATCAATGAGGAGGAAAAATATTTGCGAGAGAAAATGGACCAGCATGGTCAACATGAACTCGAGTCCATGGAGTTGATGGGTATTCCCAAGGGTGAATAATCGTTTGGGGTGGAGTAGGAAGGTGCGTCTGACAGGTGTTGCAGTGTTGACTACATTCTCAATGTCTTTATCTAGACCTGGCCACCATACGTAGGACGGGCAAGGCCTTTCATTCTGCTGATACCGGGATGGGTATATGGAGATGAGGAGGACATATTCTACCTTGAGGAGGAATAATGACACGAGAACCTCTGAGAAGGCACCATAAATAACGCTGAGTTCTGTATAACATTGTGTAAATGGTTGGAGTTCGGGGGAGTGTATAGATGATGACCAGCCAGTCAGAACAAGTCTACGGACACGCGAAAGTATGGGATCTTGGTCTGTCCATGTTTTGATTTTTTTGATTTGATTTGTGGAGCATGTATGACTGATTCTGCCAAATGGTTAGTAGTAATTTAATGTCAGCTGGTACAGGAACAAATTTGGGTGTGTCTGGTAATGGCAACCTGCTTAAAGCATCAGCATTTGCTAACTGGGTTCCTGGTTTAGTTTGATTGTATAGGAATAAGTTGAAAGGGTGATAGCCCATCATTGTATACGAGGCGAGGTAGGTGTTGTATCTGGTTTGATTCACCAAGGATGTATTTGAGAGGCTTGTTTGATCAGAATATAATGTAAAGTTTCGTCCATACAAATAGTCCATGAAATTTCCTTACCAAGCAAAAATAATTGCCAAGGCTTCCTTCTCCAATGAGAATATTTCTTTTCTGTTGGTGGTTAGAGTACGTGAAGTGAAAATGCAATCGGTTTTTCGGTGTTATTTTCCATCTGGTGACTTAGTACTGCACCTAACCCATAGGGAGAGGCATCACAGGGATAGGATGAGGGGTTTTCTTTTCATCGTAATGGACAAGTAAGGATGAAGACTGAAGTAAGGATTTTGCTTGTTGAAAGGCTTTATCCTGTGTTTGGGACCAAATCCATTTAGCGTCCTTCCGAGAAGTTGATGCAGCGGGGAAGTATAGTAGAGAGATCTGGTAAGAAACTTATGGTAATAGTTGAGTAAACCAAGAAATGATTTAAGTTCTGTGACATTTGTAGGCGTTGGTGCATCTCTGATGGCTTTGACTTTCGATTCTGATGGATGAGTCATTTGCATCAATAATATGGCCTAAATATTCTACTGATGAGACCCTGAACTTGCACTTTGGATTTCTTTAAGGTGAGGCCTGCATTTCCAAACGTTGTAGGACAAGGTGTAAATTTTGGAGGTGGTCTGCTTCACTTGTACCTGAAATAAGAAATCATCTAAATAAACACAGACATGGGTTAAGTCACTTAGAAGGGTTTCCATGATTCTTTGAAAAATTGATGGAGCAGAAGAGATGCCAAAAGGTAGTCGGTTCATACTGGAATAGTCCTTTTGGTGTATTTATGGTAGGGTATTTCTTGGAGGAGTCATCCAGGGGTACTTGAAGGTAGGCATGACTGAGATCTAATTTAGTGAAAATCTTGCCTCCAGAGAGAGCAGTGAAAAGATCGTCACCGACACGAGGAAGTGGGTATTGTATCAGGAATGAGAGCTGGATTTATGGTGACCTTATAATCTCCACATAAGCGAATGATCCATCTGTTTTCACAATGGGCACTATGGGAGCTGCCCAGTCAGAGTGTTTGACTGGAGTAATGACTGTAAAGTCCTGTAGGTGCTGTAGTTCCTTGATAGCCTTTTCTTTCAGAGAATAAGGAACCGGGCGGGTCTTTAAAAACGAGGGCGGCCCTCTGGATTTGACTAGGATCTTTGCTGTAATTTCTTTCAACCGGCCCAATGCTTGAAATAAAAACCGCTGAATGTTGATCTAAAACCTGTTCTAAGGTAGAAAAAGTGTTAAGTAATTTAATGTCTGACCAATTTATCTTGATTTCCTCAAGCCAGTTACGGCCTAGCAAAGTTGGCCCATCTCCTGGAACAACTACTAGTGGGGAGAGATGCACATTGAGAGTGGGTAGTTGACTTGGACATTAATAGATCCTAGAGGAAAAATCTTTTCTCCTGTATATGTAGTGAGTGTAAATTAGATGTAGTAAGTGGGCCTAAAGTACTTGACAAATTTGAGTAAGTTGTTTCACTAATAAGTGAGAGGGAAGCCCCTGTATCTAATTCCATGGGAAGGTCAACTCCCTGCACTTGAACTGTGACCACAATAGGTCGGTCTTCCCCTGTAGTGTAAACATAGGGTAGTCCTTTGAAGTAGAAGGAGTGGATCTGTCTGATGAGGCCTGGCCTTCTTCCATTAAGCAAGCTCCAATTGATCTATAGTGTGAGTAGTGTGCTTGCGGGGGGATCCTTAGAAGGTGGTTTGTAATTTTTCCTTCTTCCATCCTGAGTTGAGGCTAGAGCTCTCTTGCTGCTTCGGCAAACTCTAGCCAAGTGACCTTTCTTTCCACAAGCGTGGCAGTTCCTATCTTGAAAATTACATTTATTAGTGTAATGGTTACACCCCCACATCTAAAAAACATTCGATTGTAGCAGCTACTGTGGTGGGGCTCCGACCAGTTTTGTCCATCAACCGTGAACAGCAATCGGTTTGACGTTTTGTTGATGTTGTGTAATGTCTTGAAAATCCCTAGCTGCGATTTCCAATGTTGGGCTGTTTTGAAAGCCTCTTTGTATGTTAAGTTAGGCTCTTGGAGTAATCTTCTTTGGATACGTGTGTCGTTTATTCCACAAACGAGTCTATCTCTAAGCATTAAATCGAATGTGTCAACAAAATCATCAATGTTCTCCGATTAGCACGTAATTCAGCGACATAAGTGGCAACGATTCACTTGATTTTCTTATTCTTGTGTTGAATTTGAAACGTTGAACTATCGAAGATGGGCTTAGGATTGAAATGTTTCTCAAGAACTCTTTTTTCAGTATAGGTCTTTCTTTCGAGTGTTAGGTTTGTACCAAACTTTTCAATAGTTGAAATGTGAGGGACCGCAAACAGTTAGAAAGATTGCTCTTTTAGTTTCTGCAGAGGTGACATTATTAGCTTCAAAATAGAAATCGAATCTTTCGGTACGAAGTCCCTTGTTCCTTGTCTGGGTCAAATGAAGATATTGTACCGTGAGTTGCCATTTCAGCAGAGTAGAAAAATAGAAGAATAATAGAAAATAGAAGATGAATTTTCCAAATTACCCTCGTCGCCAATGTGGTGACCGAGTGAAGAATTATAGAAACCGGCTATTGTACAACATAACAACTGACCCAATGACAATAGTAATAATAATGATAACTATAACAACTGTAGCAAATAATACACAACAATGACAACTCATGACAACTGACAAAATACTAAAAGCATGCGGTATTTATACCGATACATGACGTAATAATACACACAATAATGAATATATAATTATACATGTAGGTTCAATGTTTATCAAGTTACCTATAGTCAATTCACACTCAGAAGTCGCAGGAAGTTAGCTTTAGTGAAAATTACGTTATTGGAATGTTGTTTATTAAATAATTATTGCGGGTAGAAGTAAAGCACGTGTCACTCATTTTCCCCCGGATACCGCGCCATTTTTTACTGTTTCTTGCCCATTTTCTTCAGTAATGCCTAAAGGAGAGCGAATAAATAGTACTGTCAAGAAGATAATATATAATGTATACAACTACTTTGAGAACGAAAGTAAAAAGCGTAAGGAAGTGTTTATGAAATTGGGGAAGAAGACGGCTGAAGCCACTGGGTATTGTAAGCGAACTGTTGAAAGAGTTATTGCAGAAAAGAGGAGATTAGATGGAACAAAACTTACTTCACCAGCAAAGCGATATAAGAAGAGTAGGAAAAAAGTATAATTGTAGATGATTTTGATTGTGATGCCATTCGACGAACAGTTCATGAGTTTTATACCAGGAAAGAGTTTCCAACGTTAGATAAGTTGTTGCAGATCTTGAAAGAGAAGGGACTATTCCTTGGTGGACGTACAACCTTGTGGAAGTTACTTAAAAGATTGGATTTAGATATAAGAAGGTAAATGATAAGCGTTATGTGGTATGAGCAGCCTAAAATATTACTTCAACGGCATCAGTATTTAAGAAGAATGAGAAGAAATAGAAGAGAGAATAGACCTGTGGTATATTTAGATGAGACATGGGCAAATTCACATAGTAGTCATGAGAGATCGTGGGTGGAGTCTGATGATAGGGTCCAAGGTGGCACAAAGGGAGGCATTCGTAAACCATTTGGAAAGGGGACTAGGCTCATATATTGCATGCAGGAAGTGAGAATGGATGGATAGATGGAGCAGATTTAGTCTTTCAAAGCAAGAAGGCAACAGGAGATTACCATGATGAAATGAACTCAAATAATTTTTGAAGAATGGTTTCACGATAAGTTGTTAAGTAATATAAAGGATAATTCCCTGATTATAATGGACAATGCATCATATCACAGTAGACGTATTGAGAAAGTTCCAACAAGCAATACAAGAAAGAGTGAAATGCAAGACGGTTAACAAGCCATGGTATCGAATATCCAGAACGCGCACTTAAACACGAATTATTATCTTAATTAAGTTAAGTAATCCTAAGCCTAAGTATGTAATTGATGAAATGGCAAAAAACTGCTGGACATGAGGTAGTACATATTCCACCATACCATTGTGAATGAATCCAGTTGAGCTATGTTGGTCGCAAGTGAAGAGATACATCAAGGAGCACAACAAAGAGTTTACATTGACCTGCCATGAAGCGCTTAACATATGAAGGATTTAATAAGTAGGAACTGATGAATGGAAGAAGAATATAGAGCATGTTAAAAAAAAGCTGAGGACTATTATGGGAAGCAGATAATTTACAAAGAAGATATGGTAATAGGAGAATTCATGATACATATAGATGAAGATGACAGTGATTCAGATGATGAAGGAACATGACCGATGATTCTTTGAGTAGTTGAAAGCAGTGAT
>NW_024533425.1:0-42582 GCF_016097555.1 Gigantopelta aegis | reverse complement strand
CATCAAACCAAAGAAAAACTATCTTGAGGGTGAAATGGGCCTTGTGAAGCAAACATTTTAACGCCCATGTTCCCATATTGCAATTCCCCTATCGTTTTAAAGGAATAAAGAAGGATAAGTTAGTCCTGAAAAAAGTTGAAAATTCTTATAATGGGTCGGCTGCCCCAAATTTTTCTCCAAGGTCCGCTTCCCCTTGAACCCGGGCCTTGAATGCTTTAAAGAGTTGCCCTATGGAAATGCATGCTTGTAACTCCAAATTTCGGGAAATAAATCTTTCCCACCCTTGTTTTTCCGCTCTTCTTTCCTTTCTATAATCTGGAGATATTTTTGCTGGACCTTTCTACAGACAGGGAGATGTGACCAATTTTTACCACCAAAGGTGACACTGGTGACCATACTGCATTCAATTGTGATATCGCCCACATAATGACAAGTAAGAGTTTGCTGATGAGCCAGATTTTGGCAACGAATGACAGCTCCCTCCAAAATTGGGACTTCCTGGGTGTGAAATGTGTTTCGGTCTTTGAATACCTTTGTCTGGACACAGCTCTCAATAACTCTGAGCAAGCCTCCAGGAGCTTGAGTGATGTTGAGAATCAGGTTCGGTTAAACAATCTTTTCTGCATAACCTCAGTTCTTAACCCTGGCTCACCAGGCAGAGTCTTCTATTCATAGTTGTTTTCAGGAGCTAAGCTTAAGCCTCCAGAGTACTCCAAAATTGAGGACTTGGTTGAGGCGCCTGCAATGTGGCTTTCGGTTTTTTGAACCCTTTGTCTCTGACACAGCAGTGCTGCAATACTCCGAGCAAGCTCCAGAGCTCAAGTGATGTTGAGATCAGGTTTGGTTAACAATCTTTTCTGCATAACCTCAGTTCTAAAACCCCACACAAAGCAGTTGCGAAGAGCTTTGATTGAGAAAATCTTCAAATTAACAAATGAAAGCTAGGACATCGTAAGTCTGCTAGAAAATCATGTATTGACCACCAGCTGCTTGGTTGCCTGATAGAGGAAACAGAATCACTCCGATCCCGTAGAGGTTAGTCAGAAGTGAGCAAGCAAAAACAGCCTGAGACCATGATAAGACTTTCCTTATGGCAATGTAGGTGTGTGAGACTCTTAATCAGGAGTAGTTTCATGCTCCCTACAACAGTTAAGAACACTGAGAACTTGCTTGTCGGGTCATATGTCAATTGCGGTGAAGAAAGATCCACCCATGGTCAAGATAAGCCATGACATTATCTGACTCTGGATCAAATGCATCCAACTGCCCTGAACACTACAGGTTTGTAGCCATGACGAGTTTGAGCCATTTAGGATCCCACTCTCGTCGCAAGTTGTAGTAAGTAGTAAGTCTGTCTAGCACGACTACTTAGGTATTTCCACTGAATTGAATATCTTTAATTTGAACAACAATGAAGATAACGATATATAGATATATAATATATATATGTGCATAAATGTCTCAAGACATAACAAAATTATTACAAATAATTACAATGCATAGTAATACAACATAATAAAGTCTCAATAGACTACAATTACGGTTCTGAATATCATAGATACTAGTAAGGTATCAATAGAGTTGTTCTTTAATAACACCAGTCATACATGAAGAAAGGAAAGTACTGTGTTCAGCTTATGTACATAATTATATAAAAATTTGACTGACAGGTTATGTGACAGTTGCAATGCAACATAGAGTTACTCTATGAAACTGTAGCATTACAATGTAGTTGAGTTACTTCAATTTCTGCATGTTTTTTTGAATGTGCTACCCTATGGGAATATTTCCTCCTTTTATGAATGGCGTTTGGACTCATCACTTGATCCTTGCCAAAACAATGAAGAAACTTCTTTAACATCTATCGCATTAGTAAAACAAATAATTTTCATGCGTACTGTGGTGAGTTCTGCGATTTAATATGCATATATGTACTTTTGCTGTGTCAACAATGTAAAAATTGATGGCGATTAACCATTATTCGGTGATACAGGTTGCAATTCAAACTTATTTTTGTTGAAACGTAAGCATAATACGTTTTTCATCACTAATGTACTACTGCTTATGTAGCTAACATAGCCACTAATTTTCATTAAACACATTTTTGTAATCAAATAGTATAAGTTTACTTTTGCATATGCAACTATATATTAACCATGTATGGGTAACCAACTATTCAATTTTACCAATGAATAAAAGCTTGGAAAGCTTGTCATATGTTCATAACATGATATCACTATATAGTAAGGAACACATGTAAAAAGTAAGAGGGAAGGAACTTGAATTCCCATGTGTTAGTGAGATATTTCTTACTATATTAAATACATGTACATACCATGAAAAATAGATTGTTTGACTTAACCAACTATAGAGTTTATTTAGGTTGCATATAATATAATTACAGCTAAGACACTGGGGAAGTAGTCTGTTTTAATAAATACTATAATGATTGACGCTGGGCATGTGTTTGTAGGGTATAGTGATTTGGTTTTGACCCTGTTTAGCTAGACATATGTAATTTTGCAGATGCTGAACCTATACACAGTGAGAAATGGACAATAACATATCACCTATCAACTATAGCTAACTAGACTCAAATCAAACAGCTTTCACAATTACAATGATATAGATTGATCCGTTGATATTGATCTGGAATCTACATTAATGTCAATGTTTACATTCTGCCATGGTCGATTGGGTCTACAATCACAATCACAATGTGATGTGTCCCCATAGCTATGGAAATGTTGTACAAAGTGGTCAATAAATTGTCTTTTATGAATTAGGAAGAAAATGGTCACTGTTGAACATTTGTCATTGTTATATTTTATTGTGAATTTGTTAGGGAAAAAGGTCATAAATCAATTTTGTGACAAGCATTAGCAATTATAAGAATTTAAAGAAATGGTCACTGAATATTTTACGCATTTTTCCATTTTGAATTTGAAGAAAAATGTCATTTTAGCAATCTTTACAAACTTTAGGAGAAAAAATGTCCTGTGACTTATTTTAATTATTGTCTTTAGATTCACTATCAATATAATATTAAAGGAAACTGTAACAAAATATTTGCGAATTAAAAAATAGCACACGAGAATATTTATTTAACATGATTAATTTCTGTTCAAGATTCTTCTATCACATTGTTATTAGGATCAATCCCTTTTATATTGGTTGCTGGGCGGAGACATTTATTTGATGAGACAAGGCCCTGAACATTTGTAATTCAAGAGTACATTATGATTGTATACATTTTAATATATTCATTGGCTTTGTTTTTGGTAGGTTACCAGATGACACAGCCTGGTCAGTGTGCTGTCTAAGAATATCTAGTCAACAAAATATTTATCAAAGAGAAAATATTTCTACTATGAAGTCTGTGATTTAGTTTAAAATAACAAGTATTGTTATGGATCTAGACTCTTAATTGTCTAGATTTATAACATATATAGTATACTTTGTCTCATTTAACTAATCACAGACTCAAAATAGAAATATTTTCTCTTTGATATATTTTTTGATTACCAATGTTCTTATACAGTTCTTATACAATTGATTAAGGGTAAATGTACCTGTAATGTAAAATAACTTGTGTCTGATCTAGTATAATGCTCTATTACCAGTTGTAGCAATGCAGTGTGTGCGTGTGTGTATGATTAACACAACCAGCCACTATGGCTCCATAAACTAGCATGTGGCTGTTGAGTATTAGATATGTATTCTTTTAAACATCTCAAGCTGACAGGTTAAAAAAAATATATTAAATGCACATGACCCATCATCTTAAGAACCGATATATAAACATTGTCATGAGAATCCGCTATGTGTAATTTGAAGAAGGAGCTAGTTCTCAGGCTTCCAATATAACACTTGATAAAGGCCATACGTAATGTGCAAAATGTATGGGACTATGAATCTCTCTTTGATTACTAATAACTATAATAGAATTTAATCCTTACCCACTCGAGCAGACGTTTAGTGACATCATTGATTGACTTAGCTATATTAATTTCATAATAAGTGCTGTAGCTGCATTTTCTTGAGAAGATGGCGTGTTTGCTTTTATTGGATCCTTGTTCGAGCTAGCGCTAGTACAGGATATGGACGAGGCTCAGCCAAACGTCACTGACTCGTTAACGCTGTTGCCGTCACCTCAAGTATTATTGGTAAATCATTTTCGGCCTCCCTCCGTAAACCGTACTTGAAGACCTAACAACAGGCCACTCAAGTATACAGTGATGCTGCTATCACCAACTTGCCTTCAAAATAATTCCATAAGTGAATCGCCGTCTTCAGTTACCTTGTATGAGAGTAATAGCGAATTTTATCAAAGTATTGGAGGTAATTTGGGACTCAATGCAGAAGTTATTGGTGTTGCATCCATTGATGCTACATTAGCTTCATTTCCAACTGTGAACTTCGTGAAACAGACATTCAAGGCGACAGCTTGATTATGGACAATATGTCAGATCATATCAACTTACTAACAGTTGTCTCACTGTTTGACATTTGTTCCGGAATTTATGACATGCACTATCTCAGCTTCCACTAGAAGTAAACGACACAACTCCATTGATTCATATGTTGATTATCAAGAGTTTGCGTCAATTTATGGAGGATTCCATTTTAACTGTATAAAGTTGGAAGCTCGGATTCAGTTTTTGCTACTTCAGAGGAATCTAGGCATGTACTCTGAGTCACAATTTAGTAGTGTGTTTGTGCAGGCTATCATTTACAGAGTGTAGGAGTACCAGTTAAATTAGGACCATGTGTTGGGCTTCTCAGATACTTCTTTGACGGAATCTCTACTCTTGTAATGACTGTTAAATCCTACCCCACGTGGTTGGATCGGACTTTACAAGCCCAACTTTCCACTGAAGGTGTCACTCCAACTGTGCTTGGAGCAATTTATAGCATCTGCTGTACAAACCCTTATCTGTGGATTATCAATTGACCCCTATAGGGAGCTGTATACTGGGAGTGTTCTGACATTAAGAGCCAGGCTTGATAAAAAACACGCACAGTATTTTGTTCTCCTTATCACAGGATGGCAGTCATCTTCTGTTAATACAGTCCATTATATCTTTGGATTAATGGCTACATTGGTCCTTGATAGCCACTATGTGTTGAGTTGAATATAATTATTTTAAAATTTTTAATTACTCTTGCCCTTTTTTGTTATCTAGTTATGTTTAATGCATACGTGTAGTTTACACAGGCCACAATACTTTTTGCATATTGTATTATCTCTGTGTAATAAGATATTGTGATGTTATCAAAGTGTTGTTATAGTGTTAATAATAACTGAGCAAAACGCGTATTGCATTGAGGTGACATACCAAGCTAATAATGAATATTAATTAATTATTTAACCTTAGGCATATGAATAATAAATACAGCTGACCGTTACACGTATGTGCTACACCACTATCCCTTGGAACAAGGGCGTGTCTCTGGATCTATGCCAAGCAAAGTTACACGTGTCTCCAATCCATTAAATGAGAATTAGCTTCAGTCAAAATAAAGTTAATGGTTCATATGCTGCCATAGCTAGCTACTTGTATTTATGCAGCTAAGTGGAGTTCCTGCTTGTCTTTACATCATGTAGTTTGCAATGTTTGGTGTGTTGCCACTGATATCTCCATGTATAAATAAGGAAGAGCAAGAACCAACTAACCTGCCCATTATCTATTTTCATGGTTGTTTTTTCAATAGAAAGAAACCTGAACCCTGTATCTTTCAACCCAAACTGATTAAATGTGATGTTGAAGCCTCAGAGTGAGCAAGAGAGAGTGATCATACTAAATTTGTTTTACTTGAAGTAAATACTTAAGTCAATAAAAATTATACTATAAAATGATATATAATTATAATTATATATTATATATATATATAATGTGTTCTTTTTATGAGTAATTTATGCTAATATTAAAATGACATGTGACAGTCATCAAATTGAATGATCTGTCACTGTCAACAAGAAAACAAAAAGACTGTAATGTGTTTTTTTTTATACCAAAATCAAAATGAAATGTCACAATGCCATTTTCTACCAAAATCGCAAAGAATTGTCATAATGGCCATCTCCTACCAATTGAGAATAAATAGTTATAGGTACACTTTTCTTCAATAATCAAACATAAGTGGTCAATGCATGTTCTTCAATACTCATTTACCATATCTACTAAAGTTAGAAACAAAGATTGTATCACAATGAAAAGTTCCTACTAAAATCAGAATGAACTGCTGCAATGAACATTACAAATGTTTACTCTCCACAACAGCAAACCTTTGTTAATACATATTTCATTAAGAACAACAAACTTTTGGAGTAACAAACAGTAAATTATATAACCAATTAAATTATTATAATTAATTAATATGTAAAACAGATTAATTATCAAATAGATTTCGATAATTGAATACCAAAAAAATTTATTTGCTAAATTTCTTTCTACATAAGTTCTATTGTTTTGAACAATTTGTAAAAACAGATTCTATAGTAACACTTTCAAAATGAGCTAGGACAAATAGTCACATTAAATGATCAGAACTTAATATATTAATACAAGTTCAAACATTATGTATTAAAAAATATAGTCTAACAGAATGTGTTGTCAATCAACGTGAGATTGTTCTGTATTTGTTAACGTTTTACAATCTCTCTTTTCATTAAAGGTCATTACTTCATCATAGATTAGTTCTATATAATTTATAAAAACAACAAAAGATTAATAATTGAAAAGATATAAAGCAGTAATGAGACATTGTAAAGTACGACATTCATCACAAACACATATTCCAAGTGATGATAAGGCACATAGACTATGTGATATCCAAACATAGCTGTTCAAAGTGCTGACAAAGTATTTAGCAAATTAATAAAATGACATCACACCATTGTATCTATTATATAGATGTGGTGATGTAACCTCACAAGTTTATACTAAGAACCATACATGGCTTGTGTTAATAATATTCATGATTCTCTAACCACTTTTTATGTTATCAAGCCAACCTCTCAGTCACACATTGTCAACAATATAGTCCTCTTAATTGACAATTAACTATATTTGATTTGTCTGTTTATTAGTGTTTAAAAAATCATGTTTGTTTATGGTTTCCAAAAGCATTACAAAGATTTTCATTTGTGTTTTACAAAACCTACTTCCAGTTATATTGTAGCAGGAACATACAGCCTCATAAAGGAAAATTGAACATGCAACTACATATTATAGCATCAAGCATTTTGTGAATGACCAAATAAGGAAATGTACACTTATTTCATAGCATGTTCATAATTCATAGGTACTTAAATTCCAAATATGGTCATGATCAGACTACTGTGGTTTGTTCAATAATAGTTCATTTGAATGGTAGTCCTACTTTTGTGAGGCTATGGAGGTACTTACTTTTCCATTGCTCTAATGGGACATTTCTTCATCTAAACTGTGATCATATTTAGGTGGAGGTTTCTAAAGGAAAGAAAATGAATCTTATTATCACAATCTAAGTCATATAATTAACCCTAGTGGGTGAGTCACAAATAGTGAGAACAATAATCATTGGGAAAATCATAATCTGTGACACAACCTATATTGCATGTAAACTTTCTGGCTGTAACTAATAAAGCTTACGTTGTATTAAGATATTAATATAAAGAAGATACTACTTGGATATATATTACAATCAAAATTAGTTTGTTCTACACATAGCAAGTCTGTTAAATCTACTTCCAATATCAAGATGACTCAAAGGTTTTTGCTACATTTAATAATGAAGATACACTCTGATATTTCCATACAATGGAAAATGTTAAAACTTGGAGACACATCTCATCTGTGATAGCTATAGCTACATAAGAGATTTTAAGCTTGTAACACAATCATTCTGTATAGCAAACAAGTTTATGTCATTTGAGGCATTGTGGGTGTGCTGAATTTTCCAAGCCACATTGTCATTTTCAAAGCTTAACTATAAAGATAAGCATCAATATTTCCCAAGCATCATTAATCCAACACGAAAATGTATATGATAGCTACAGAAACTGAAAACTTACTAATTGTTTAAAATATAATATTAATAATCATTAGTCTAATTAAAAGTGGTGTGTCACCCCCTCAGGGTTAAACATAATTGTATCATTAAAAGTTTTCCCATAAATTAATTCTTCAAGTGATAGATGACAAGTTTTGCACAGCAGGGAATCGTAAATCGTTTGCCCATGCTTTTTTAAAAAGACAATAAGCAAGTTTTACTGTTAATGTGAGTGAATATATCCCCAGAGAATATAACTTTATCCTATACATTATATATATATAGGATACATTCCCTTCTTTTCATATTATTAGTTTGACTTACCGCTTCTGCTTCTGCTGGATCATACCAAATACTAAACATAAGGATGTCTGAGAGCAGCATCAACTGTAATACGATCTTTTGGATCAATTTGTAACATTTTTGTTAACAAATCTCGAGCCAACTTTGCTACATAATAATAAAATATACCAACAACAATATAACATAGACTTACTCTTTGCTATATCATCTGGTGAGTCGTTTGGGAAAATATCATCTGGAAAGAGTTCATACCATGTTTACCAGGATATCTAGGCTGACTCTCACAGTACATTTTAACCTATAGTATATAAAATATTTTTGTCATTAGCTTGTCTGACTTCTTTCTAATTCTAAAGATACACTATCTACCAATCAAGTTTTATTCTACTAGAATTTAATTTCTGAGTACCAAAATCATTGTATTCAAACTACTAGTTATCTCATCATGCAAAATAATACCTAAGTTGTTCTCTTTAGTGTCTTTGTTACACCTCTATCACTATGGCAATGTCTTTAGCCATAATGCAGACACTCACTATTTAACATTTAGGTCTTTTGTAGTTTTTAATAACCATTTTATAACTGTAATACATGTAGTAAGTAGTGTTACCCAATCACTATCAAAGTAATGACTAGCTGTAATAAATTGATAATTAATTGATAATAGTTGTAGTTTACAACTAATTAATACTTATAGTCTGTTTTAATATTTAGTATTTATACTTACTGATGCCTGTAGTTGTTTAAAGAATTCAGGAGGAGGTGTACCTAACACTTGAGTCACTTTGTTCCATGATCAATATCTGTTAATATATAATTAAGGAAATTAAATATGAAGTTAATTTAATAAAGCAAAGGATATCCTATTAATAGGATACAGTCTCTTCCTGGTAATAGAATGTCTCCTCTCTCAACCATCTCAGCAAATATACAGCCCACAGACCAGTATCAACTGTGTGCATGTGTTGTACTGTGTGTGTGTGTGTGTGTGTGTGTGTGCGTGTGTGTGTGTAGAGAAAGAGAGTTGAGAGTGATGCCAAGAATGAAAACTAAAAATATAAACAAACCATTTTCTTTATATTTCATTCCTACAATGACTTCAGGTGCTCTGTAAATAACGAGTTACAACATATGGTGTCCATCATAAAAGCTTGATCAGCTGCTCTAGCTAATCCAAAAATCAAGAATCTAAAATACAAGAAAAATAAAAGTAAACCTACAAAATTATAGAAATGCTAAAGTAAATTGCACTAGTATTTTGAACGGCTCTTTTCTTCTAGTACCTTAATTTGGTTGTGTGATGTAAAAAATATACTTTCCTCTGATACATGGACAGGTAAAGTAATTTTAAAAATAATTATCAAAAATTATTGGGTATTTGATAGAAGCAGTTAGCCCATTAGTAGGATTGTCAATGATCAAGTTTTGCATAGACGATATATGAACTTTTTTTGTTATTCAATATCCCTAATTTTGGGAGGCAGTGGAGTAGTTAAACAGGCATACTGATCCAATGACACTGTCTATTGTTATTTTAATGAAGTAACTTGTATTAAAATAATATCCTACATTAACTTTTACAAAACTTGAAGGAAAATGTTCAAGTGAAAATTGAAAGATAGTAGCACTGAGTAACTTGTTATTTGAGAGCTCAAACATTTCAGTGAGTGTTGCAGTTTTGAAGAAAGCTTGAAAAACTCAAACAAAACTGAAGAAACTTTGAGTGTAATTTTCCAGCCAATGTAGAGACTTAAAGACTTTTTCTAATGAAACATTTTTTTCTTGAAGAGCAATATTGAGAACTCAAGACTAATATTCAGAGAGTGTCAGGGAGACACGAAAAATACCATTAAAGGCGTAATGTAGATTTCTTTAAATAAAACTTTTACCAAAACAATCATAATTCTGAACACGTTTCAGTCAGCCACAGTTCTTATTAATCATTTGTTGTACTACAATTACCAATACTATATACTATTATTACATTATCCATGTAATATTACTTAATGTTGTTAGTTTAGTAGGTTATGAGAGTTGTAACTATTTCAAGTCATTGAGGAAAATCATGTTACCATGATAATAATTAATGTATAGTGGGATATCTAACACTATAACACTCTCCAACACATTTTGCCTAACTGAACGCAAAAACAATAAAATAAAATAAAAACTAAACAAACCAGTGTCATTCAAACCATAATATCAAGTATTATACTACTCCTATTCAAGACTGTCATATACATGTACATACATAGTGTACAATACATTAATAAAATATATTTTGTACATGTAAATACCAAGTTTAAAAAACAGTCTTCTTTTCACTACTATGTTATGGCTTGAGACCTAACATGAAGAAAGATATTTCAGAAGAGAGAGAAAATACATTTCAAGTGTATCCCCTTTATATACACATGAAGTTATGAAAACATGCCTTTCATTAAGTTCAATATTTTATGATGCCTGTCACTCTCATTTGTCAGACTTGATCTAATAGGACATTATTATTAACCCTATATACAAAGATGCAATATATGTTGCTGCAATATTAATGATGTACATGTACTTAACAAACAATGCACATGTTTTTACCAAGTCTAAATAAAGACAGTCAGAGTCACAAAAACATTAAATGTTCTTAGAACAAAATATTCTTAATTTCTAGTTTACACCAACTATAAGGGGTACATACCAACTAATACTTGTACTATATTCAGACAATTAACGTAGACATTAGACAATTACATTCCTTTGTGGTCACAAACGTAAAAACTTCAGCCAAAAAATTGGGTTGGAGAATACTATTAAACATACTACAACGTAGTCATAATACATCTAGTATGTATAAGTTTATATTCACTACTCTGTGTATGATTCCAGCTGAATGTAAATGTGTGAAAAAAAAGAGCAAGTATCATCATCAAATGAGAGTCATATTGAAAGTACTAAATGTGTGAAATGTTTTTAGTTTTCAAATATGATGCTATTTTAAAAGAAGTGTTTTAAAAACAATACAATATGGTACAGCACATTAATAGTATAATATTATGGTGTTAGCAATGTGTTCCTTAACTTGTTATATAAACATTTTTCCTGAACTTTTTAGTCTTAGTAGTTCTTCAAAGGACAAATAGTGTCACTATTATCAAATTAGTAAATGAACTTTAACTCTTCAAATGTTCATTACTGAAGTAACCTAATCACATTTACATGATTACACAAATAAAATATTTGTAGTAAATATTGTCAAAATGGTCAAGCACAGGGCAATCAATTGGAAAATCTGATCACTGTGGTATGAAACACATGCTTAGGAATGTATTTGTAACCACAAAGAATGCTTTGTGGTTGTGTGGTTACATATAGTAACTATGGCTGCTACTCAAATAACTTGTGCTATTGAGAATCAAATTTAGTAACTTAAATAAAAACACCATCTGGCAAGAGAGTCAGATTGAACTCCAATTGATAATAAATAAGTTTATTGAATGTTAGAGACAGGGACCTACAGTATTATTCCTTCAATCTATAATGAAGTCATTTACTATAATCTTCTTGATAATAAGAAGGCGAGGCATGTTGCATTAATAGATATCACCTAGTTAAATCATTGTCTTCTTGTAGAAAATGTTAATAACACATTGTCTACATATACAATACTTCAAAATTCACACTATACTACATACCTTGATTCCACAAAGAAGTTGATAGAGGAGATAAGACATTCTGTCATGATCCAAGTCGATACCAATGACACGACACAAAATTAGCATCCATCACTTCCATTACAATGTATCTATAAAATAAAATAATATCTAATCTGTTGAGTAGAGAACAGAGCAGAGTCCTATAGTAGAACAACATTTACATAACATAGTCAACAACTATAAGACAGTTTATGCTTAATAAAGTCTGTCATACAACACAAATCTAACAGCATAACTTATATTTATTATATTTAATAACAGAATTTATTATGACAACTGAAGACAAAAAGGAAAAGGAAGCAAATATCCATATATATGGAATTTACATGTTATTATATATATGGTTTACATGTATGTTGGGAAAAATAGAGAAACAAAGGTTGTCCTGGACAGCAATAAACAAATATTATACACGTAGCATATTATGATATAATATCATATAACTTGTAGTGTATAAACAAAAACTATATACATGCACATGTCTCATAGATCTTCCCTTCTCCATAACAGGTACTCATCATAGTTACATCATTAGAATGACTACATAGCTAAGGATGAAGAACTCCATACAGGATGAAGCTATTAGATTTAACTAGTGTCATGTATCCTCACTTTTGTGATCATAAGTATTAAAAAAATAAACACAACAGTTCAAGTCTTGTTATATTAATATACTACCTTTTCATAACACTATTATCAATCACTTGCTAAAGACAATAACAATATTTCTGCTACACTCAAAATAGTCTATGACAACCTTTACAGTTGTACTGTCATAATAATTGTGTTACACACACAGGCCACTGACATATACATAGTTTTTAATTACAGCACAAAGTAACATCTAATGATAATCATATGATATAAAGTCACCTTCTATTAAACTAAGCAGCTACTTCTACTGGTTACAAATGAAGGATATCTACTTTATTCACATTAAGGATGACCACTAACTCATGTTATAACTCTGGCTAGGAATGAGATAGAGAGAAATGGTTATATCATTCAAAAACACCTTGTAAAGTCTGTATATTTTATCAATAAAACTAGAGTGCTATATAGTAATTAGGAAAATTGCAAACCACAAACCCCATATAAAGTTAATGCCATTAATTGCATTCCACCATGACCAACATCAAGTATATTTTGCATATTATTAACAAACTCTTGTTAATTCTTCAACTTAAACAAAAAAGTTCAAAAAATGTCAAAAATACCTTAATAATAAAAGTAAGATAGATGACAAAAGGGACAGCAAAAAGAACCACAAAAAGTTCAGTATGACTCACAAAAAAAAACTTATAACTATGACATTATGCCCATATTAGGTTAATGATGATGTCATCATTGAAATTCTATTACCCACAGTGTCATTCTCAATCTGAACAGAGTATGTTATTGTGAAGTGTGAAGATTAGTCATCTCACCAGATGGAACACCATCAAACAAAAATAAATATTTAACGGTTATTCCATCTGAATATAATAATGCATGTATTGTCTAAGGTGATGACTTACACATCTTGAAAGTCATCCATGGAGTGTGCTGGTGTAAACAAATTTAGTAGACCAATCACCTAACAACAGAAGACAAGTCAGTACTAGATCAAATAGTGATATTAAAATATGTTATCAATGTAATTAGACTATCAATGCTTACATTGCTGAGAGTAAAATGGTTGGCTTCTAGACATGAGATAATACTATCATACAATGAATGTCAGGAGTACCAATATGTATAAAAGGTTTCGTTCAACATACTGTACATGTCATGTTCAATATTAGGAATCTATTTTCAAAACAAATGAGTATATTCATATTCCAGATAAACATACTCATAAATGTGCTTGTAAAACAAAGTCTTCCTCTTTTAGTGTCAATGTCAGCAGTAACTGTTGTGCAGTGAGTAAAAGTTTTACTAATCAACTTCAATAATTTAGTAAATTCACATAATAGTAGCTTATAATATGAACATAATGTACAGAGTGTTGTGAACTTGTGATGGCTAGTACCTTAAAAAACAGACACAAATTTCACAAACACATCAAAACAATAGGGTCTGTTGATTTAATATGAGACGTGCTTATTAATAATATACAAACGAGTCATATCTGATTAAGTATGACATGTCCTTCAGCTCTAATAATACACAGACAAACATAGACTATAAGATAGGTTTGATCCCTTGTAGAAAACAAAACAATTCGTATAGAATCCAATAATTCTAGCAATAATAGTACTACATGTAGTGTTAACAAGGTTGGACAAAAAAGGCTATAGATTATAAAACTAAACATAATGACAAAAAAAAAGAACAGTTGACATTTGAGTCAATAACACACACATCATGCAATAAAACAAACAATCAAGACATAAAAAAACAAACAGGAAAAAAATTATTATATCAACTTCAATACATTCAAGATACTCTAGTAGACAAAGAAAGCAAGTATATTCACTTTTGTTCAGTGTACATTGTGTTTTCCATGTTACATACGTTACATCTGAAGTCAGTAACCATAATATGAAAGTCATAAAGCTATTAACTTGAACAGCCATAGAATACTTGTACATAGTTTGTTTAAAGAAACAAATCTGACTTGGGAATTTTCATAAAAGTTCTAAAACAATAACAATTAAACTAAAAATTTTTACTTACCTTTAAACATTATAAAATATCTTTAGTAGTACAGTTGTAATGTGTTTACTTATTCAATGTGTGGTGTTACTTTTGTTTATGTTAATGTTAAGGTTTTGTTTTAACACAAAGTGTATAACATATGCAGACCATATTGAATGTGAAAGGGAAAAATTATCTCTCTAATAATGACTACCACAAAACAAAAATATATTGGGTGATAACTAGTAGCCTCCAAAAAATTTGAGGGTTTCTTTAGACTAATAACAAGGATGGGCTAAACTGACCACAAAAGACAACGTCGTCATGGCTTCAGATATCAGGTCAATACAATAAAATGGAGTTTTTTAGACTACCAGGAATGTACCAGGATTATTATTACTTCAATAATAAATAATAGTACTGGACACTTACAGTTTTATGGTCGACCATTTTCATGAGTTTAAGTTCACGATATGCTCTTTTGGATATGTTTCCATTTGAAATGGTTTGACTAGTTTTTAAATAGCTACTCTTTCTCCTCTACCAGAATCAAATGCCGAACTATAAGTATAAAGTAAAATGTTAAGAAATGTTAATACAGGTAGAATTTCAATGTTAAAAATTTACAGAAAAAACAGTACTCAATCAGTAATATATGTACAAAATTTAAAGGTTATTAGGATAAAAAATGGAGAGTGGGAAATATATATTTGAGAAACTACTCCTTGTATATTAAATAGTTTATGATGAAAGCACTCCATGTAACTCTATGACTGTTATAATTATCTAAACTATACCAATAATATGTAAAGTCATGTACAAGACAATAAATGAACAAAACAATGCAATTTCCTTCTAGAAAATTTAATAAAGATACGTTCATGGTAGGCTTAGTAACTAGCCTGTTGCCAAATGTTTCATAATTATAGTACTGTGATACTATGAGTTATAAACATAAATGATTCATAAGGGGTGAGTTAAAAATTAAAATCAGTTTACAAGTCAACTTCCAGTTAAATAACATGTATTGTTAATAGAAGGGTTACTACTAACATTATGTTAATAAAAGGGTTACTACTAATATTGTGTTATTAGGACGTCTGTTTTCTCTGGGTAAATCCATGTACACAAAAAGTTGCTTAGTCTTATAATTGCAATTGTTCAAACTCATCCCTTGCATTGACAGCCAAAAGGAACAGTCTATCTTCACATAATTATAGGCAACAGTAAATGTATTTTAGGTCTCAAAAGTTTCGATAAGTTACTGGTCAAACATTCATTGACAATTAAAGAATACTTACATCACGACCTTGGGCACCGTTGGTCTAACTGTTTGAGGTCCTGGTATCGTCTAGGATTGTAAAGCAAGTATCTCCGACTTGAGTAGTGTAATATTCTAATGAAGCAGCCATTTGTGTCTTCTTGATGTGTGCGCTATAACAGACTTTTTAGTAAATGGTGGAGCCTTGCACGAGCCTGTTTTTTATTTATAGTAACAGTTACGTCATGGATATTAATAGCCTATGAACACGTGTGGTCTTTACTCCTGACCAAAGTTCTGTTGTCTTATCCATAGGGCCTGGGGTAGGAAAGACCCCCCCTGATTTGCACTCAAGGACTATGTATACAATAACCTCTTGACTGAAGTTGTTATTGTGTTTAATTGTGTGTACATTAACAATGATTCACCACATTATTGTGTGGTCATGTTACCTTCTGTAAAATAATTGCTATAACAAAAGTATTTAATTGAATGGAACACACTTTTTCAACCTTACGCAGATTAAAAAATTACCTATGAAGTACTATGACCCAAGAATGAGTAAACGATGTCATCACTGTTACATACACATAAGGACTGTATACTGATAACATAAAGAAATAGCTAAAGAGTTTGTTTCTTTAATGACAGACGAATTAATTTTTTGGTCATTTTTGATGTTTAATAATTTAACGCAACTAAGTATAAGGTCAGCTCCCCCCCCCCACCCCCACCAAACTTAAACTTCATTTACCCTACCCTCTGCTTATAAGTGGCTAGCTGTAAAAAGACAAATACTAACTAAACTATATTAATTGATCATCTTCTCAAACAACTTACTATCCCTTGAAACAAGATATTTTCCAGGATCCTCTGTGTCATGTATTGTATGACTAGTTCTGATCATAATATTATGGCTATAGTATCATTGTCACACTGGTGACAAACACTCACTGTCCAGATGTACTTGTACATTACTATAGAAGCTAGCCTCAAGACACATTGATATGTGTGCCATAAAGTCAGGCACCAGCAGGTATCATCCAGTCAAAGACAATGGTTGGCTTGCAACTTAACATCCTATTCCAGTACCATAGTCTGAAACTGTTATGCCACAAATGTCTTATTCTGTTGTACTAGAAAGAAATCATATTATAAGGAGATGGAACCGATTTTGACACAATAATTATTACACAGTCTACTCTAATTAAAAACAACATGTTTATTGACAAACTTACATTTTTGTATTTTAAATTAGTACATTTGTTATTTAATTTAAACATGTTACTGTGTCACAATGTAGGTCTACTGCTATTAGTATATATAATCAAATATCACATTACTATGTATAATGAGAGTAAGATTTGAGCTGGAAGGTGATGGTGATTGTGCTGTCCTCTCTAATCTGTATGGATCTTGTTATGTTTGTGATATCTTGTGAAAGTACCAAACCTAAACTTTTTTTTAACAATGAACAAATTAATGATAAATATTATCTTAATGATTAAAAAACAAAATAAAATTTAAATCTAAAGAGAACTTGATTAAAATAAAACACTGAAACAGAAATTAAATGTCTCAATAGGTGAAGATCTCGAGAGTCCAGTCAAAGAAAATAGAGTTCATTACTAACGAATACATATTTGCCATGCAGGCTGGAAGCAATCACACACCTATAGTTAAGTATGTCACGAAAAAATTTGGGGGGTGCAAAAATTTTGACCTAAAATTTGGACCTAGATCCAAATTTTGTGACGAAAAGGCTGCAAAATTAATTTTATAAAGTTTTTTTGAAATATTCGGAAACAAGGTTGTCAAAGAGAAGTGGCACAACACAATCGTTTTTATCACTTCTTAGGTTGTGTGTGCTTAATAGAGAGCTCTAGCCATGAGCACCTGGTGAAGTTTTCAAAGTGTCAAAAAAGCAATGTCACAGCAGAGAGAAGATCGACTGAGGAAGCAATAAACTACATAGAAAATTGAACTTATGCCTCAGATTGTTCTGCTAACAGGAAGAGAAGTATTAGAAAAAAAGCTGACAAACTAGCATTGAGAGAAGGAGAAGTGTATTATGAGAAGAAAGCCAGGACAAGTTTGTATTATTTTTTAATTTTTTTTTTACTGACATGCAAAATTATAATAATGTTTCTGTTTTCAGTGGGTGAGTGGTCAAGGACTGAAAAATTACAAATTGTGCACTGTTGCCGTGCTGACCAACATTGGGACATCTTGGTGAAAGAAAGACCTACAATAAGAGATATGAGGGGGATTACATGGAAGAAAGTCATGAAATATGTGATGTATTTTTCTTATAATAAGTTGTACTGTAACTTACTGTAGGTATCTGCATAGATGAGTTTTTCAAAGAATGAGAGGCAAATTGACAACTACAAGGATATTTTTTTGACATTATAGTGCTTGACATTGTATTAATGAAAAAAAACGTATCAAGTATTGAAATTAATAATAAATTCAGTAACACATCATCATCATAATCATCATGATTGCAGTTGTTAATTATGTAAAACTAAGTTATACCTGAGGCAATAAAGACTACTGGAGTGTACAGTACAAAAGCTGGGTTTCCCAAATTTATCAAAGTTGGTAGCAATACTGGAAATATTATACCTGTAACAACAGCTACAGTTGAGCGATCATTTAGTAGCATGAAATTAATAAAAACAAGATTGAGAAGCAGGATGGGAGAAGATACATTAGAGCATGCAATGAGAATATGTATTGAAGGACCTGAACATTTTAACAAATGAAACACTGGAAGAAAACTATTGAAAATTACAAAAGTCAAAAAAATAGCATTGTAGTTAATAAGTGTTATTTATTCTCTTAGATATTTGCAACATGTTATTCAATAAAGCTGAAAGTGCATTGGAAGTCAACTTCCCTGACATGAGTAGATTTTTAAGATAATGTTAACTTCAGTGTACATATTAATAAAGTAATTATACAATAATGATTTTACCTCTTTATTATAAATTTACTAGGTGAATGGAAAGAGTTTTATTTTATTGACATTGAAACATTGCAATGGGTTCAAGAGTTTGAGGCTCTCTCTTTTAACAATAAGTGTGGTCTCTGATTTGATAGCGCTCAAGTAAGTCACTAACACATGTACCTATATTAATACCAGGTATTGTATATTGAACCTGAAGAGTATCCAGTAGAAGTGTTGCCTAATAGTTTACAAGATGAGTGCTATAATGCATTAAAAGTAAAACTAACTAGCAAAAGTGGCTTCTTAAGAAGTCAAAAATATAGAAAAAGAAGGAAATACAAAAAGAAAAAGAGAAAGTAAAGTACCAAGAGGAGGAAGATCAAGAAAAGTTACAAAACATACTTGTGTAACAAACTGCCAAACAGGACATGTGTCCCTTCACATGACAATTGAGAAGTTAATATTAGAAGTACATTGAATATCTTACACCTACTGAAGTAAGAGAGATAAGATGAACCTCACCTACTCCCCAGAAGGGAGTTGACCCTGTCCCAATATGACTGATAGTATAGTTTTTAATACTTCTAAAACCTGTTTAATTGGTATCTTTAACTTGTACTTAAAATTTAGATTAATTTTATTTAAAATTACTGGGAAACTACCTGTAGTTATTATTTTGAAACAAAGTTAGATGATGAGTTTGACAAAAATTTAGTGAAAAATATTTTTGAAGAATTTCAATATAATAAATGCAAGACAAATATATACAATAACAAACTATAAAGAAAAAGATGGAAAATATATAAAATTATAACAAAAGAGAAAAATTTAAATTAAAAATTAAGACAGTCTCGGTAATTGAAAAGTCACCAAGAAAGAGAGAGAGTCCCAAGAGTCTAGTCATTCTACAAGTAGAGAACATAAAAGGACAAACAGAGAGTTACTTGTAACAACTGGATTACTAAAGAATGGATGAAAAAATGGATGGAGAAGATAGCTCATCTTTTTCAAAAGTTTTGCTCCTGCAGGCCTAGGGGAAGAAGAGTATTATAATTGAATGGGTGGTGACAATGAATGGATAGAGAGTGAACAGAGACAGAGAAAAACGAAAAGGGACAGCCCACCTATACACACAAGCATGCGTGCATGCACACACACACTAGAAGATCAGAGCTCTCCCCTGCCACCTGGCAGTCTGGGATATTATTAAAAAAATTTTAGCCACCAGATTGGGGGGTGGGGGGGGGAGAGGATTTATAGGGTTTTATAGAGTTTATGAAAGTGTGTATGGATTATGTGTGTATAGGCTAGATAGCCCAAATTAAAATTAAAATTAAAAGAAGAAAAAAGAAGGCCAGAAGGAAGACAGGAAAAGAGTCCAATGAAAGGAGAGCAACTCATCTTTACATCTTGAGAACATCATAACAGTCAGGAGAACATCAGAGAACAGTCAAAAGAATGTCAGAGAAGAGCAGACAAGAGCAGACAACAACATTGAGAACTTTCAAATTGAATCCTGTAGAAACGAAGAAAGAGAAGAGTCAATTAGTGAACTGACTTAACAAAAACAAAAATTTAAAAAAATAAAAAAATAAAATTGACAATAACAAAGTAAAGAAAAGAAACAAATGAAAATGACATAAACTGAATGAAAAAATGATCCAGCAACGAGAGGTAATCCAATGATAGTGAAGTGACGAGGTGATCCAGCGAAGAGTTATAGTGACAAGGATCCTACGAAGATGTGTATACTTAACTTTGTAAAATGGAGTATCTTTTATAATATCAAGAGATCTCTGACTGACATGCTTCAATTTGGCAAGCAGTCAGCACAAACTTATGACAAATTTGGCAGGAAATCCACCACACACAGAACCAACATTAAATGATTTTAATTAATCGATTAACAACTAATTAACAGTCTACCAAAAGACTTGAAGATACAATATTTATGTATCACTAATATATTATGAATTAATGAAAACTAGCGTATGTATGCAGAGGTAGCTATCATGGTATATCTCACTAGATGCCAGTGCTAGCATTGGAAAAAATTCTATATTTTAAATGCATCAATCATGTGCTCATTTCAGTTCTAATTGTATTTTATAAAATTTCTAAATTTTAGCGATGAATGAAAATTGTAGATTTGACATTTAGACATGTTACTATGTTATATGTCAATTTGACTTCTCATAATATATATATCATCAAGTGTTATTTACTTTTACTATACAGATAGTAAGATCTTTGAGATAAGAGATGATAGTAATTATATATCTCTCTAATTTCTATGGAATCTCATCAGATTTGTTGTTATTTTGTAAGAATAATTGGAGATTGAGAATAATTGTAAATAACCAAATTACCTGAAAATGTTTTTCATTAAGTTAGTTCTAAACTCTTTATAAGCAGAATAATAGTTCTGCTCAGAAATATTATTAAAGTCTATAAAAAAACTAAAGAGATTCATTAATTGACTTATATATGTACAAGTAAAACAAGGGGCATAATAATTTAAAAATAATGTAATAATTAAGAACAGTAATATTAATTTCACTTAACAAAGACTTATAACTCTAACTTTTAAAATGTTTCAAGTGATTTTGATGATTAGTCAAATTCTCAATTTTGAAAAAGACCTAGTAGTATAAAGTTGTACCTGTTTAATTCTTTCATCTTTGACACTGCTGCATTACGTTAATAATAATATTAATTTTTACAAACTTACAAGGTCATCTATAATATAATATAGTACTTTAGCTGCTGACCAATTTTGTTACTTTGTGGGTGTGGCTTTATTTTTAACCCTTTTAAGGAGTGGTAGAGATTTTGCTAGAATTTTAACTGAAGAGTGCTTGAAGAAAAACAAACTTAACCTTATTTCTAACTACCAACAGAAGTCAAACATGGCCTTTACTATTTTGAGAGGAGGTAGAACACAACACATTAGAATTATAACTAGACTACTGAGGTCAGTCCTATTGATCAAGTGAAGTTTACTTTTTATTTGTCAATTGTTATAGTTCAACAGTAAATATTTCTGAGACAGAGAAGTTTGCTCACTCTTATAGTGAATGGTGGGATGATATTAATGGACCACAACATACTCTACATTCTATGAACAATGTACGTGTCCCTATTATAAAGGAGGCTCTGTTAGGGACAAGAGAAGAACAACTTGGAAATAAACCTTTAACTGGATACAGTATATTGGATGTGGGATGTGGAGGTGGAATACTATGTGAAGTTAGTTGAAGTGATTGGAGTCAATCATTCTCTCTCTCTCTCTCTCTTATTTTCTCTCTCTCTCTTGCTCATATAGCCATTAGCTAGACTAGGTGCAGAGGTCACTGGTATCGATCCTATTCCAGCTGCAATAGATGCTGCTCAATCACATGCACACAGACTGATCCTAATATAAGTCAACTTCTTAAATATTATTGTTGTACTGCTGAAGAGTTAATCAAAGAGGAATCATTGAGGGAATTTGATTGTGTGATAGCATCAGAAGTTGTTGAACATGTATCAAATGTGTCATTATTTATAAATCATCTCAGTCAACTTGTAAAGGTAGTGATAATATATCATGTCATGTATATATAATATATTGAAGTAATAATGACATCATTAATATGACAATATATTGTTAATATAGAATGTAGAATACCTTATCTTAATCTGTCTTTATTTTTCTGAGTGCTCTGCTTTGTCTGATTTTAGAACAAGTAATTTTTCTTACAATATAAAATAGTGCCTATTGTTATTATATATTTGGAATTTGAGGTAGATTATGCTTGTCTATTAAAGGATTGATTTGTAATTTTTTAAACAGATTAGCATGCCTAATTTAAGACATTTCTAAATAATTTTACTACATGTGCACCTTGTCTCCTTGTAGCCTGGTGGTTCAGCTGTGTTATCTACCATCAACCGTACTTTAGCTTCTTTCTCCTTGCAAAGGTAACAGAGAGTATCTCCTGGGTCTTCTTCCTCGTGGAACACATTCATGGCAACAATTTATAACCCCTAATGAACTAAGTGAGATCTTAAAACTCAACCACTTGACTCCAGTATTAGTTCAAGGTACTGGATATAATCCTGTTACTAGGACCTGGTATTATCAGACTGATACCAGTGTTAACTATTGTATGTATGCTATTAAAACATAATTTAAAGGAAAAGACACAAAAATAATTAACAATTAATAAATTATTAATCATTAATTGTTATTGAAATATTTAATAATCACCTAACAATATAGTTATTAATACTACAACCGAGGGACTTACCAATAAACAAAAGAAACAATGATAATTAATACATAAAATACATGTACAATGTAATACAATGTAACATGTTTATTAGACAATACTATATTATCATGTGATGTTAGACTTTAGCTGTTTCCTCTTGTTGGCTTCCTCTTTTCCATGGTTTATGCTATGACATCCTTTGCTGGGACACCACTCTCTGCTGTTCCCTCCGACTTCAATTTCTGACGGCTCACTATGATATAATATCACAAATAATATAATATACAATATAGTGTATACTACACGTACAATACATTAGAATACATAAAGTATTGTCTAATGTATATTTTATATTATGTTATAATAATATCTTAAAACCATTTCCAACTGTTTTTGATAAATCCATACAATTAGTTGATATATAGTGGTGGAGAAGGGATACACCTGTATATACTTTCTCAGAAGCTACACATAAATAGTCTGTGACATATTGCCTCCCACTTTGCATAGCAAACAGACTATCCATACCAAAATGAAAATACATAGTACACTACTCATCAAGGTTATTATGTTTGGTACTGCATATAATGTTACTGTGGTAACCATCACCATGCATGCATAGAAGAAACAATTGGTGTATTGTTTTCATTGTTCTAATTGTTCTTCCCTCTATGTCTGATTAGATGTTGTTTATATGAAAGCTAGTATGTTAGAGGCTATTTTTTTTTCATCATCATAGGTAAAAACATAAAAGGTATTGTTTGTTTAAGCTGTAATGTATATGATATACTGACCATGTTCATAGGTAAAGTGTTAGTGGATTATTGTATTATATCTAAACATGGATTATATTAGGATCATTCACCTTGTGTGTGTTGCAAAATCAAACATGTGCTTTACCATGTGTTTAACTATCATAATTTTGTGGTTAATAAATAATTAACTGTTCATATGTGTGTGCATGTATGTGTGAATATATGTAAGTGTTTAGAGTCTGCTTGAATGTCCAAATTTGAATCTTTGAAATTTATTTTGTTATCTATTCAATCATTACCTTAATTAATTAAATAGAAGCCAATATCTTTATGATGACTATAAGAAAGCATCTTTTGAATTCTTCTTCAGAAAAAATGTGTAAATTGGCAGACAATAAGTAGAAGGCCAGAGTGGCTATTTTTATGACATGCACAGTAATTAATTCATATTGATTTATTAATATCACTTGTGCATTTCAAAAGCAGCAATTTCTCTTCCTGTACTAAAAACATAGCTATAGTAAATGGCTTTCTAAAAATGCACATTAATAATTGTTAGATAACCTGTTAGAAGCTAAACAATCTTTACTCTTATCATAATTGACATAGTGGTCAAGATATAATCTGCAATGGGCCTGTACCTCAGTTTTGATCCTCCCCATGCCACTTAAGACTAAATACCAAACATGTGCATGTAATGCATAAACAATACTAGCTTAAAAATTCATTTCCAACTGTTTTTGATAAATCCTTACAATTAGTTGATATATAGTGTGGAGAAGGGATACTCCTGTATATACTTTCTCAGAAGCTACACATACATAGTCTGAGACATATTGCCTCCCACTTTGCATAGCAAACAGACTATCCATACCAAAATGAAAATACATAGTACACTACTCATCAAGGTTATTATGTTTGGTACTGCATATAATGTTACTGTGGTAACCATCACCATGCATGCATAGAAGAAACAATTGGTGTATTGTTTTCATTGTTCTAATTGTTCTTCCCTCTATGTCTGATTTAGATGTTGTTTATATGAAAGCTAGTATGTTAGAGGCTATTTTTTTCATCATCATAGGTACAAAACATAAAAGGGTATTGTTTGTTTAAGCTGTAATGTATATGATATACTGACCATGTTCATAGGGTAAGTGTTAGTGGATTATTGTATTATATCTAAACATGGATTATATATAGGATCATTCACCTGTGTGTGTTGCAAAATCAAACATGTGCTTTACCATGTGTTTAACTATCATAATTTTGTGGTTAATAAATAATTAACTGTTCAATATGTGTGTGCATGTATGTGTGAATATATGTAAGTGTTTAGAGTCTGCTTGAATGTCCAAATTTGAATCTTTGAAATTTATTTTGTTATCTATTCAATCATTACCTTAATTAATTAAATAGAAGCAATATCTTTATGATGACTATAAGAAAGCATCTTTTGAATTCTTCTTCAGAAAAATGTGTAAATTGGCAGACAATAAGTAGAAGGCCAGAGTGGCTATTTTTATGACATGCACAGTAATTAATTCATATTGATTTATTAATATCACTTGTGCATTTCAAAAGCAGCAATTTCTCTTCCTTGTACTAAAAACATAGCTATAGTAAATGGCTTTCTAAAAATGCACATTAATAATTGTTAGATAACCTGTTAGAAGCTAAACAATCTTTACTCTTATCATAATTGACATAGTGTCAAGATATAATCTGCAATGGGCCTGTACCTCAGTTTTGATCCTCCCCATGCCAATTAAGACTAAAATACCAAACATGCATGTAATGCATAAACAATACTTAGCTTAAAAATTTCATTTCCAACTGTTTTTGATAAATCCTTACAATAGTTGATATATAGTGGTGGAGAAGGGATACTCCCTGTATATACTTTCTCAGAAGCTACACATACATAGTCTGAGACATATTGCCTCCCACTTTGCATAGCAAACAGACTATCCATACCAAAATGAAAGTACATAGTACACTACTTATCAAGGTCATTATGTTTGGTACTACATATAATGTTACTGTGGTAACCATCACCATGCATAGAAGTAATTTTTCTTACAATATAAAATAGTGCCTATTGTTATTATATATTTTGAATTTGAGGTAGATTATGCTTGTCTATTAAAGGATTGTTTAGTAATCTTTAACAGATTAGCATGCCTAATTTTAAGACATTTCTAAATAATTTTACTACATGTGCCCTTGTCTCCTTGTAGCCTGGTGGTTCAGCTGTGTTATCTACCATCAACCGTACTTTAGCTTCTTTTCTACTTGCAAAGGTAGCAGCAGAGTATCTCCTGGGTCTTCTTCCTCGTGGAACACATTCATGGCAACAATTATAACCCCTAATGACCTAAGTGAGATCTTAAAACTCAACCACTTGACTCCAGTATTAGTTCAAGGTACTGGATATAATCCTGTTACTAGGACCTGGTATTATCAGACTGATACCAGTGTTAACTATTGTATGTATGCTATTAAAACATAATTTAAAGGAAAAGACACAAAAATAATTAACAATTAATAAATTATTAATCATTAATTATTATTGAAATATTTAATAATCACCTAACAATAGTTATTAATACTACACCGAGGGACTTACCATAAAACAAAAGAAACAATGATAATTAATACATAAAATACATGTACAATGTAATACAATGTAAACATGTTTATTAGACAATACTATATTATCATGTGATGTTAGACTTTAGCTGTTTCCTCTTGTGGCTTCCTCTTTTCCATGGTTTATGCTATGACATCCTTTGCTGGGACACCACTCTCGCTGTTCCCTCCGACTTCAATTTCTGACGGCTCACTATGATATAATATCACAAATAATATAATATACAATATAGTGTATACTACACGTACAATACATTAGAAATACATAAAGTATTGTCTAATGTATATTTTATATTATGTTATAATAATATCTTAAAAACCATTTCCAACTGTTTTTGATAAATCCATACAATTAGTTGATATATAGTGGTGGAGAAGGGATACACCTGTATATACTTTCTCAGAAGCTACACATAAATAGTCTGTGACATATTGCCTCCCACTTTGCATAGCAAACAGACTATCCATACCAAAATGAAAATACATAGTACACTACTCATCAAGGTTATTATGTTTGGTACTGCATATAATGTTACTGTGGTAACCATCACATGCATGCATAGAAGAAACAATTGGTGTATTGTTTTCATTGTTCTAATTGTTCTTCCCTCTATGTCTGATTTAGATGTTGTTTATATGAAAGCTAGTATGTTAGAGGCTATTTTTTTCATCATCATAGGTACAAAACATAAAAGGGTATTGTTTGTTTAAGCTGTAATGTATATGATATACTGACCATGTTCATAGGGTAAAGTGTTAGTGGATTATTGTATTATATCTAAACATGGATTATATATAGGATCATTCACCTTGTGTGTGTTGCAAAATCAAACATGTGCTTTACCATGTGTTTAACTATCATAATTTTGTGGTTAATAAATAATTAACTGTTCAATATGTGTGTGCATGTATGTGTGATATATGTAAGTGTTTAGAGTCTGCTTGAATGTCCAAATTTGAATCTTTGAAATTTATTTTGTTATCTATTCAATCATTACCTTAATTAATTAAATAGAAGCAATATCTTTATGATGACTATAAGAAAGCATCTTTTGAATTCTTCTTCAGAAAAAATGTGTAAATTGGCAGACAATAAGTAGAAGGCCAGAGTGGCTATTTTTATGACATGCACAGTAATTAATTCATATTGATTTATTAATATCACTTGTGCATTTCAAAAGCAGCAATTTCTTTCCTTGTACTAAAAACATAGCTATAGTAAATGGCTTTCTAAAAATGCACATTAATAATTGTTAGATAACCTGTTAGAAGCTAAACAATCTTTACTCTTATCATAATTGACATAGTGGTCAAGATATAATCTGCAATGGGCTGTACCTCAGTTTTGATCCTCCCCCATGCCAATTAAGACTAAAATACCAAACATGTGCATGTAATGCATAAACATACTTAGCTTAAAAATTCATTTCCAACTGTTTTTGATAAATCCTTACAATTAGTTGATATATAGTGGTGGAGAAGGGATACTCCTGTATATACTTTCTCAGAAGCTACACATACATAGTCTGAGACATATTGCCTCCCACTTTGCATAGCAAACAGACTATCCATACCAAAATGAAAATACATAGTACACTACTCATCAAGGTTATTATGTTTGGTACTGCATATAATGTTACTGTGGTAACCATCACCATGCATGCATAGAAGAAACAATTGGTGTATTGTTTTCATGTTCTAATTGTTCTTCCCTCTATGTCTGATTTAGATGTTGTTTATATGAAAGCTAGTATGTTAGAGGCTATTTTTTTCATCATCATAGGTACAAAACATAAAAGGGTATTGTTTGTTTAAGCTGTAATGTATATGATATACTGACCATGTTCATAGGGTAAAGTGTTAGTGGATTATTGTATTATATCTAAACATGGATTATATATAGGATCATTCACCTTGTGTGTGTTGCAAAATCAAACATGTGCTTTACCATGTGTTTAACTATCATAATTTTGTGGTTAATAATAATTAACTGTTCAATATGTGTGTGCATGTATGTGTGAATATATGTAAGTGTTTAGAGTCTGCTTGAATGTCCAAATTTGAATCTTTGAAATTTATTTTGTTATCTATTCAATCATTACCTTAATTAATTAAATAGAAGCAATATCTTTATGATGACTATAAGAAAGCATCTTTTGAATTCTTCTTCAGAAAAAATGTGTAAATTGGCAGACAATAAGTAGAAGGCCAGAGTGGCTATTTTTATGACATGCACAGTAATTAATTCATATTGATTTATTAATATCACTTGTGCATTTCAAAAGCAGCAATTTCTCTTCCTTGTACTAAAAACATAGCTATAGTAAATGGCTTTCTAAAAATGCACATTAATAATTGTTAGATAACCTGTTAGAAGCTAAACAATCTTTACTCTTATCATAATTGACATAGTGGTCAAGATATAATCTGCAATGGGCCTGTACCTCAGTTTTGATCCTCCCCATGCCAATTAAGACTAAAATACCAAACATGTGCATGTAATGCATAAACAATACTTAGCTTAAAAATTCATTTCCAACTGTTTTTGATAAATCCTTACAATTAGTTGATATATAGTGGTGGAGAAGGGATACTCCTGTATATACTTTCTCAGAAGCTACACATACATAGTCTGAGACATATTGCCTCCCACTTTGCATAGCAAACAGACTATCCATACCAAAATGAAAGTACATAGTACACTACTTATCAGGTCATTATGTTTGGTACTACATATAATGTTACTGTGGTAACCATCACCATGCATAGAAGTAATTTTCTTACAATATAAAATAGTGCCTATTGTTATTATATATTTTGAATTTGAGGTAGATTATGCTTGTCTATTAAAGGATTGTTTAGTAATCTTTAACAGATTAGCATGCCTAATTTTAAGACATTTCTAAATAATTTTACTACATGTGCACCTTGTCTCCTTGTAGCCTGGTGGTTCAGCTGTGTTATCTACCATCAACCGTACTTTAGGTTCTTTTCTCCTTGCAAAGGTAACAGCAGAGTATCTCCTGGGTCTTCTTCCTCGTGGAACACATTCGTGGCAACAATTTATAACCCCTAATGACCTAAGTGAGATCTTAAAACTCAACCACTTGACTCCAGTATTAGTTCAAGGTACTGGATATAATCCTGTTACTAGGACCTGGTATTATCAGACTGATACCAGTGTTAACTATTGTATGTATGCTATTAAAACATAATTTAAAGGAAAAGACACAAAAATAATTAACAATTAATAAATTATTAATCATTAATTATTATTGAAATATTTAATAATCACCTAACAATAGGTTATTAATACTACACCGAGGGACTTACCAATAAACAAAGAAACAATGATAATTAATACATAAAATACATGTACAATGTAATACAATGTAATAATGTTTATTGGACAACACTATTATTGTGTGATGTTAGACTTTAGCTGTTTCCTCTTGTTGGTTTCCTTTTTTCCATGGTTTATGCTATGACATCCTTTGCTGGGACACCACTCTCTGCTGTTCCCTCCAACTTCAATTTCTGACAGCTCACTATAATATAATATACAATATAGTATAAACTACATGTACAATATAGTGTATAATACATGTACAATATACATTAGAAATACATAAAGTATTGTCTAATGTATATTTTATATTATGTTATAATAATATCTTAAAAACCATTTCCAACTGTTTTTGATAAATCCTTACAATCAGTTTGATATATAGTGGTGGAGAAGGAATACACCTGTATATACTTTCTCAGAATCTACACATACATAGTCTGAGACATATTGCCTCCCACTTGCATAGCAAACAGACTATCCATACCAAAATGAAAGTACATAGTACACTACTTATCAAGGTTATTATGTTTAGTACTACATATAATGTTACTGTGGTAACCATCACCATGCATGCATAGAAGAAATAATTGGTGTATTGTTTTCGTTGTTGTAATGTTCTTCCCTCTCTGTCCGATTTAGGTGTTATTTATATGAAAGCTAGTATGTTAGAGGCTATTTTTTTCATCATCATAGGTACAAAACATAAAAGGGTATTGTTTAAGCTGTAATGTATATGATATACTGACCATGTTCATAGGGTAAAGTGTTAGTGGATTATTGTATTATATCTAAACATGGATTATATATAGGATCATTCACCTTGTGTGTGTTGCAAAATCAAACATGTGCTTTACCATGTGTTTAATTATCATAATTTTGTGGTTAATAAATAATTAACTGTTTAATATGTGTGTGTGTGAATATATGTAAGTTGTTAGAGTCTGCTTGCATGTCCAAATTTGGATATTTGAAATTTATTTTGTTATCTATTCAATCATTACCTTAATTAATTAAATAGAAGCAATATCTTTATGATGACTATAAGAAAGCTTCTTTTGAATTCTCTTCAGAAAAAATGTGTAAATTGGCAGACAATAACTAGAAGGCCAGAGTGGCTACTTTTATACATGCACAGTAATTAATTCATATTGATTTATTAATATCACTTGTGCATTTCAAAAGCAGCAATTTCTCTTCCTTGTACTAAAAACATAGCTATAGTAAATGGCTTTCTAAAATGCACATTAATAATTGTTAGATAACCTGTTACAAGCTAAACAATCTTTACTCTTATCATAATTGACATAGTGGTCAAGATATAATCTGCAATGGGCCTGTACCTCAGTTTTGATCCTCCCCATGCCAATTAAGACTAAAATACCAAACATGTGCATGTAATGCATAAACAATACTTAGCTTAAAAATTCATTTCCAACTGTTTTTTGATAAATCTTACAATTAGTTTATATAGTGGTAGAGCAGGGATACATCTGTAAATACTTTCTCATGAACAGAAGCTACATATACATATAGTCTGTGACATTGCCACCCACTTTGCATAGAAAGTAGACTGTCCATACCATATGAATGTACATGACAGCAAATTTTGATAATATATAATACAAAAACTGTGGAAATTTGTGGGGAAATCTTTCCAAACTTCCATTGAATAGAACTCAAAGACAGCTTTAAACAAATACCTATTGCTTACATTAGCAGGTATAACAATTAAAATATTCATAATTTTAAAATCCATTTTTAAGCATTTACATCAAATTTCTAACAAATTTTCAATGATCGGATCTCAAACATTTTCCCAGTGATATAGTATACAAGCTTGTGTATGTATATCTATATAATATGCGTGTGTGTGTGTATGTTACATAATTGTAAACATTAATATACATCATTACAAATTCAGATGAATGTATACAAATAGCTAGAGTCCAGACAGAATAGTCATACTTTAATATGTGATAAGTACAACGTTTAGTTTCATTAAAGAGTATTGCTTTTCCGCTGGCTCTATATTGCTACAAAATGTTTCACTAAATGTGTCTGTAAGGGCTTATATATATTTCTTTATTTTGTTAACTTTACAGCAATATACATGAAAGAGACTACATTTGCTAAATTAGCAGCACGACAGTATTAGAATATTATCTCTCTAATTATAAAAGGAAGGGAACCTGTTTGTGGTTTTTTAACTATATTCATAATGCAAAAATGATTTGATTGGTCAAACGTACAATAATTGTGCGTATATATGCATGTGTACACAAATCAAAGTACATTATTTTTGGCTGTTCTTCAGTTAGTCTAGCGCTATCTTTGCAAGTTGTAGTCGTGTGACCACTTTGATAGATTCGGAGTACCATAATGTCAGGTTAGCTAGTATCAGAAGTATTGTAATTTTACTTTCTTTTATTTGTCTTTTGTCAAATATTTTTATGCTCAGTACAATTAATACCAAATATTAATAATATGACTTTTAAACGATCTGCTGCCTCTTTAAGCTTACGTTAACTTTGTAGACTGCTAGCACTGTGTACTGCCTCGTAGCGCTATCTTTGGTTTAGAGTACAGTTTCAGACCCCAAAAATAAAATTCTTAAGTGTAGGTCTGACAATGAAATTTTATTTGCTTCAAAAACTATGTGAAAATAGGCTTGATAAAAGTGTTAAATGCAGATATTAACACAGTGTAGATATTTATGATTCATGACTAGCACAGTACCAAAGATGACTCATAAATATTTATGTTGTGTTAACTTATTAAACTATTTTGCTTATATTTAATACTTTTACTGCCTAGCACGTGCATGCTAAAATCTATTTTCTCAAGTTAGAAAAGTCACATGCCATGCATCAAAGTGCTTGTGATGAATTGAATTAAATTGAATGGTTATAAAAACATGCTTATATATTGTCACATGCTTCTAAGTTACATTACATCCATCTTGAATGCATGCAGCAGTATGTTTTATTTATTGATATAGAAATTCTGGTATACAAGGCAAAATGGAGTTATACAGCTGGAAAAGAGGTCAGTTGCTTAATGTAAATTAATGAAGAAGACTGTGTCCAATGAATGTATAGGCTTTATATTTAATAGAACCTATATTGAATCTTTATTTATTAAGCATCACATACTTAAAAAATGTTTTTTTGTTAAACATACATAATACATGTATTTTGTTAGACATGCATAATACATGCATAATTATATTTCACACTTTATTTTTGTATGTAGAATGAGCTCAGCTTTGAATATGGACAACTTATGTACCTTTTGGAAAAAACTGTAAGTTATTATAAATTTTTATATATAATTCTGTGATCATTAAATGTTGAACTCTAATTTCTCTATAGCAGGTAAATAAACTGCTTCAACTAGCAACATTAGTTTTGTTAGCTGTTTCCAAAAGTTTCCTCATCTAGTTTCACAGTAGATGCAAGCAAAATTTTTTAGTTTCAATGTGTACTGGCATATATACATTATCATTTAATTATGTATTATGTACATGTGTAACATATATTCAAAAGTCTGGTATATGAGCATGCATGATCATAGAAATTATGATTACATGTTTAGACCATCTGATATACATGTAGGTGTTTACTTTTGTATTGCGTTTTCAATATTATATATTCAGTCTATGAAATTAGACTTAACATTTACCAAAATAATAGATTTGTGAGGACATAAAGTTATCTTAGGTTTTGTCACTATTGCTTCAGTATGTGTGATGTGTATACAGTCAAACCTCCATATAGTGGACACCATTAAATGGGACAAGCTTAATTGTATGAAGTGTTCACAAGTATGTTTGTGTTTGTTAGCTGGAGTATCTCCAGAGGTGTGTGACTAAGGAGAGTTGCTAAGTATTATAACAATAGAGAAGCCATTCCATTCAGAGCTTAGAGTGTTTTTTTTATAGAGATGTGTCCTCTACAGGGACTATCTGTATGGAGGTTCCAATGTATGTGCTTCAAAAGTATATTTGTGTTGTTTCAATGTGTTTAGTGTATATTGGCTATAATATAGTATGAAGATTGGTGGCAAGTCAGGTGTAAAGGCAAAATAGGTTATGCTCCTTCTAATTACTGTGAGTTTACTAATAGTAATTACATTTAATTATTTTATTTCAGTGCAATCTGCAGAAGATACCACAGAATTTCTTCTGTACAAATTTTTAAAATCAGGTATTTATAACTATACTAGTCTTGTCTTGTATAATTATATGCAAATAAATTAATAAGATATATCTAGAGTTTGCACTACAACTGTTGTTTAACTTAACTGAATTACTTAATATATGTCTGCATGCTGAAACAAGAAAAGCGATTCTTTCTTTGACAAAGAGCTTATATAAAATTGAGATTCCATTTTTATAAACACATGCTTTGGATACCAGTGTATATAGGCTTGTTTGTTTTACAGCTAGTTTTTCACAATTTTAACCTGCATACAACTATTGTAGTCATTATAGTCATTACTCTTTATTTGACCACAGATCATTTTGAATTTAACGAAGACTTCCACAAAGAAATGGGAGACAAGAAAAAGTTGGTGTTTGCAATAATATTTGCTGATGTTAGTTCAGCAGGTCCTTCTGGAACTGAAATTGATATTGAAACTGTCAGAAATGCGTTTAAACGACTGGACTATGCCACTTTCACAGTACCTGAGCCAAGTTCTGAAGCCATCTGTTGCATATTGGAAACAATGTCATCAAAATATGCCTATCAAGAAAATATACATTCCATTGTGATATACTTTTTATGTCATGGTGGTTGTGTTGATGGCAAAGGATATATTCAGAGTATCGATAACAAAAAGGTATTCATCAATGACGACATCACATCCTGGTTCACACCCAAGAAAACCGCATCTATGGGGACAGAAAATGTTTGTTTTTCTTTGACTGCTGTCTAACTGAGGAAAAAGTACAAGAACAACAGCATACTGCTAAACCTGCAACAAAGTATTTGCCTGTACCAGCATTTTTACCACCAGATGGAAACGTTTAATTGCTTATGCTACATCAAAACATACTGAAGCTACTAGTAATCCTGAGAGAGGTAGCATTTGGACTTTCACTCTTTTTGACCATATTGTAAAATATGATTTGCCAATAACAGCAATACTGGATAAAACCTGTGAAGAAGTTGCTGAAAAGAGCATGGAAGTTGGACAACTCGTACAAAGTCCATATTATGCTTCATCATTGGGGACTTTCTTTTTAGAGGTTTGTTCAAATCGATCAAAACATATATATAATTTATTTTTTTAACAGAGAATTCTTTGAAGAAAAGCTGCAGACTACTATCGAGAAAAATACTCACCGATTCCTGCTGAAGAAGGTATTTTATTGAGTGATAGTTTTTAGAATATTTATTGTGAAATGACATTATGATTATAATGCCCAAATAACTATCTATCTATTTACTTTACTAGACAGTTACAGTCAATGATTGCAACACATGTACAAACAATTGTTGACAAGCAGACAAAAAGCAGTGTCATTTCATCATACACCTTATTATACTTTAGTTCATGGATAAGCTTTGGATGGCATTTGACATGAAAATCTGAGTTAAAATCTGAATCTTGTTGACTGTATACTTTGTGTGCAATTTGAAAGCAAAGCTATTACGTTATTATTTGTGTGACAACGAGTTTTTATTCTAAAATAAGCTGGGATTAATACATAATTGAAACCATTTTCAACTAACAATATTTGTGGTAATATATCTTACTAGAATTTTACCCTGCAACAATAGTTACAACTTACAACAGAAATTTACTTCATTATCTTTGTTACATTATTATATTAATTAAATTTGCCGTGAACTATTGATGCTTTGTTTACATTGTTTTTTCTAGGTGAAGATCAGTTGCAGCTTGTATTGACAAAAAAACCTAAAGCCATAGATGTATTAAACATTCTCGCACCTTATGACTACAAATGGAGTAAAATAGGAGAAGCTTTAAATGTTAAGGTAGGATTCCTAGAAGGACTGCGGGAAAGTTATGGTAGGAGTGACTCAGAGAAACTTGCAAGAATATTGCAATCTTGGATAGACACACGATGCTCTGAAGTTTTCATGGAATCACATAAAAAAGTATTAGGAGGTCCTATAGTGGGAATGCAAGGCATAGCTAAGACGCTAAGTGAGTCTGTTGTAATATTAAAACTAATACACAAATCTAGATGCTATTATATACTAGTAGATCCCTTTTATGAAGTTTCCTTAATTTTGAATATATTTTATAGAAATTCCAGGAGATGGAACATCAGAACCCTCCAAGTTTGAGTTGCTAGAATTTTTAGCTCCATATGCAGATAAATGGAATGAATTTGGAAGAGCTTTAGAAGTTCGTGCAGACGTGAGAAATGGATTAGAAGGCAAAAGTGCTGGAATTATAAAGTTATCTTTAGTAATAGAGGAGTGGCAGAATTCAATGTCTAAAGAGCCTATTACATGGGGTAACCATAATTGACATGCTTAACAGCAAGCTAGTCGATTTAGAAAAGGCTTCTAATGCTGTAAAGAATTTCTGAGAGGTGATGATGGAAAAAAAATACATAAACAATAACTGAATGATTGGGTAATAAATAGATATTACTACCAATTCTGTTGTAACAATTATTCTAGGAATTCTTTTTATGTGTGCACATTAGAACCAGCAATTAGCAATTACAATAATTTAGTATGATTTAAACATTCATAATTTCCTTTGTTTTGTTCCTATGATTGATATTTTTTTCAAAATTGAACCATGTGAAATAGCTATTACTAACAAACAACATACACAAAACATTAATGTACAACAACGTACTATAATACTGGATAAAAGCAGAAACAGGATAGAAAGGAATAAAAGGCTTAATGATGTTCATATGCATAATAGTAGTTACATACAATTTCTCGAAGTAATTAAAAGTTTGGATTCCTATAGTAAAAAGACTTGTCCTTTGTCATATGAGGTCAAACTAGAGGAAAAAGACATCATGTTCATCAGCTCAATCAGTTTAAACTTACTAGAAATGGCACTTTAGACACTTTCTAAAAGCAAACTTTAGAGAAAAACAATATTAATGTAAGAACCTTGTATACTTTAGCGCAGGTTTATTTAGACTTCTTATAGCACTGGTCTTCTCGTACAGCTGTTGCAACAAAGCATGATACCTTTGATATTTGGCTACTATGTAGGGATGTCCATACTACTATTCTTATTTTGGGTTAGTTTGAGTTGTTTTACTGCCATTACTACATTTATGAAATTTTTTAATAATTTTATTTATTCGAGTATAATAAGTCCTGTGTATTTTCTAAACATAATAGTGCAACACAAGCACACCTTATAATAGCACACATGTACATGTATATAGTACTAGATTATATGTAAAGTATTCAGTTTGTATAAGCTGTCTGTTGATAAAAAATGGCACTCTCTTTCGGCTGCAGTCCTGGGCATACACGGGCAATGACCGCGACCAGGCAATTCTAAATAATGCCCTGAACAGTTTAAAAGTCCTTTAATCAAGTTGGTATCAAATATTTCCTTGGATCGAGTATTCAGTAGAGAGAGAGAGATTGCGTTTTTTTTCGCGTATTTGACATTAATAAACGTAACCACAACCTAATCATTAATAAATGTGGCCACACCCTAATATTGACCACACCCTTTTCCTGCCCGGGTGGAGTTACAGTTCCTAGTCCCATATCCCATAATTCTACAAGAAAATAGTTGGAATGATGAGAAGGATAGTGGTTACTCATGTAAATAAAACAATAGAATAGAGCAGGTGTGGTTAATAATGGTTATGGTACCTTAGCTTCTATTGATGTGGGTTTTAGTGAGGGCTTCTCCATCAGATACTCACTAAGGAGCTCTTAAATGGCAGTAATATACAATATAACATGTGTTTTAATAATATTTCTGTCTCATAGAAAATATTAAAAACAGTTTTAACTTTTCTAATAATATTTTTTAAAGCCTAGACCTAAGTTGTTACCAAAGGTGTGGCACTGAGCCCCACCCAACAGGTCAACTGTGCTTTGTCTTATTAGAAAAACCAACTCTGTAAATTATGTGAACATATTCGTATATTCTTGGTAAATGATACCAGTTTGGAATCCAGCTAAGCGTGAGATCAAGAAGTTCTAGGATGATACTCAAAAAGTTACCTGAGGCTGAACTTATAATACATCAAGGATGTTTGACATATGGTTTGGCATCAACTCTCATGTTGCCAGAAGACAAGTTATAGATTGTTTTTAAAAAGTAGGTTATTGAAGAAACATTATCCATATCATGAGCTGGTCATATTGAAAAATGGTGTGTTTCTGCTCAGCTGGTGAGTGAATCTGGTTGATGAGTTAGTGTCTGTTACTTGTTTTATTATAAGAATGGATTCCTCAGCAATTGTAACAATTATTTTTTGTAGCCGAGCACGCGATGAAAACAACTTTAACTATAATGAATCTTTTAACAACAGAACTAACGAACAGAACAGAACTGAACTAATAGAAAATATTAGAGTTATATATATTTAATACACATATAAAGTTTCAACGGAAATTAAGTAAAAAAAGGCCTAGCAGAAATAATAACTCAAAATTAATATTTATAGTTACCACATTATTATTCTACAACCATCATTCGCAATGCATACATCATCAGTACACATATTCACATAATTAACAGTATTATATAGGACATTTCAATAAATATACTATATATGTGTCTATAGCAACAAAAATATATTCATAACTATAACTACATGTAATTACATTTCATAATGTCTAAATAAGCTAAGTCAACATATCAACCACATCAGTCATAAAATATATTAATGTTCTATATAAAGGAACTACCAACAAAAGAACCCGAACATAGTACTACTACATGTCAAGGTAAGTGACTAATTGAGCGGCATGATGGAACGGTTTTTGACTCTCACGAGAAATACACCTCTGAAACAATATATTTCATAGGTGGCCACTGGATAGCCTCAGATTGAGTCATTTTGTCATCTGTTTTTAGAAACTGGAGATTGACGTAGAATCATCTCCATGAGGAGTGTAACAAAAACTAAAGACATCTATTGCTGGTGAATGTTGGTCAGGAATGGTGCTTCTGTGCAGCATAGAAAGGACTGCCAGGACCTCCACTATGAGCTGAGATACTTTGAACAAGATTAGCTGAGCCTAATCAATAGTTTTAGCTTTCCATATTCCTATACAGATGGTTCAGGAGGACATTAGGACTACTAACATCACGATGGTAGTATAGGGTGGGTCGCGAGAGGTGAAGGTAGTTTAGAGCAGCAGATATGTCCCCCGGGTCTCAAGCAAATTTTCATAATTTGAGGATGAGTTAGTGAAGATTTTTTCAAGTTCCTCGACCGCAAATTGGCTGGCATTAGTTCTGAGAGAATAATGGGTTCTCTCTCTTGAGTGGCTCCTATGAACTGGAGAAATTGGACGACGTACTCGAGCTGCGATCTCATTTCTCGAGTAAAAGCTGTTATGTTATATGGTGACAGAAATGACATCATGAAGACACTTGGCAGCTACTCTAAGGCCACGAACCTTAGCTACCTTGACTTCTCCCCAACCCCTTTTTTCCCAAGTACCTCTTAGTCATCTTCAATCTCTTCCCTCATCACTACCCAGTGAGACTGCCTCTTGTGTATTGTGAACTCGTTGCTAAGTGTGGCACATGCTCTTGTACTTGTTGAACTCTTTGTTGAAGAGTGACATTATTTGCTGCGTTTGTTAAAGATACTAGATGTGTTTTGGAGTTGTTGACGAAGTGCTTTCTCTTTCTTGACTGTCATGGAGCTGGCCGTTGATGATTTTCTTAGCTGAAGTTGTAATGAAGCTTTGGATTTACCTCTTTTCCTGTTGAAGCTGCTGTATTGTCTTTCCTTTGTAAGATCTCTTCTTGAAGAGCTCTTGTCACATCTATCTCTTGCTGTTTTGTATCTTGTAGCTCTTTGTTGGTAACCTCATGCTCTTGTAACAAAGTAGGATTTCTCTGTCCTTCATTTGTAATGTATTTTGTAATGAAGAAGGGTTGAAAATGTTGGACATAAGCTGACATTGTCCAAATAGTTGTTCAGACTTCTTCCTGCTGCTGCCAGTATAAGTTGATATTCATGATAAAAGGTCGAATTACATATTACACTTCCTAGAGGACCAATGGTCTGCTACAATGAGAGATGCACAATACCATTTGAATATAGCAATGATTCTAGTTTATAATATCAACAGTTTATCATGGCAACACTCTTACATCACACTGTGATAATACTGGGGGTTTAAAAAAAAATTTAAGAAATGAAAAATCAATGAGAGTGAAAATGCCAAACGTTAGAAAAAAAAAGATATAGAAATTATAAAACAAATTGAGAATCAAATGCAAAACTAGTTGTAAAAATCTAATCTCTATGTCCCAGATACTTTTGGCAGGGATTTCAATATACAAGTATATAAGCAAAACAATCATTTTCCATATTTTTATTGCTTTGTCCTTTCCATTTCACTTTAAATGTTTTTTTTGTCATATTTTTCTGTTTTGCGATTATGCTATGTTGTGTTGCAGTAATGAATGACTTGACACCTATTGCTAATAATCTCCGTTTCAGATTACAACCAAGTAGAAACTGTTGATGGCCAGATACCTGATAACCCTCGTGAAACATAACTGTATGAAACCATCATAGTTAAAAAGTCTCATTGCTATTAATACTATTATTATTATCAAATAACACTATCCTATTAAGTCACGTCCTTGTTTCTATCTTTAAAATGTCTTAAGGTTCACACATACTCCAAATTATTGCAAGTGAGGATTTAAGGATATGATAAACACATAGCCTCACCATCAGGTCATTTCTATATAATGAGTGGAGTAATACAAAATACTATGATAAGTAGATGACACTTACTAAGTTCTATCACATGTAGTGTCTTCAATGCATTTTCACCATTGTATCCCCCAACTGAATTATCCATACAGTGGTAGGTTATAACATTCCATACTGAGAGAGAGTGGCCCCATCTTTCAGTCACAGACTGTGGTGTAAAGTGAGCTACGAGATGAATTATATATACTGTTTGATATTTACATAACAATAATTAACAGAAATGTTTTCACTGTTATAAAATAAAATGGTGTTTTTAAATGAATTATCGTTTACTTGGATTAAATGTATTTTTACAAAAATTGTATTGGAAACAATTTATGCTCTTTGTGGATTCGTTTTTTGCATACTTAACACAATTATTCTAAGAAAGGAATTGTGTATAATTGAGGGGATGTCCCATAATGACAACTTATATAAAACACAAGTTACACAGCAAAGCTACAACATATACAGATTAAATATAATCTTTGTTGCTTTGACATTTATCCACATACTTCAATATATTTTTATTAGTATAACAAGTGTAATGTTTACTAATCTCATTCTTTAATATTTTGATTATTTTTCAATCATAACTGGCCATGGATTGATTAGTTTTTTAGCTAATCCATTGTTTCCAGTGAACACCAGTGTATACAGGTACATGCACATGGTTAAATTAGAAGTGATATGATTTTTTTTTTAAATTATAAAGATTTTCATTTGTAAACAATTAATATCACAGATAGATAGTAATCAAAATATTATTTTGTTTACTTTCAGTTTGCTACATGCAAAGCTGTATAACCATATATTGCGTAAATCAACCAGTCAGTTTTTACATGCATACACTCTATAATTTCGATTTAGTGAAGCTGAGTAGATATAATCACAGATGACCATAAAAACTAACCTCTGTCCATGTCTTTGTATCAATATTAAATAACCAGCTGTCAGATGGTACGATATCCACACCACTACCATGTATAGGTCACCTATAATAATGGCACCATGACGCTCTCTACTCTGAGGCAACTGATTGATTCAAAGGGTGACCATGATTTACTTAACTTCTGCCAATGCTAGGGAGACTATAATTTATTTATTATTTTGTTAACTTATTATCATAATAGCAGTAACTAATAATATATAATTATTTATTGGTAATTCAAACCAATTAGTTGCTCCCTGGTTAAATCAATCAATCAATTTAGACAGTGATATATTAACTCACCACTGCAGTTTTTCATACACGTCCACAATATAGACAGTATTATCCAGGACCATTGGGAGATTTGCCACCAAATAGCACAGCACCATTGTGAGACAATGATTGAGAGTGAAGTCAGTAAAAGGAGGTGGGCCTTTTCCGGTGATATATGGTGCCATCCAAGTGCCTAAAAGCAAATTATATATACAATTTGTACTATAAAATTGTAATGATTATGCATGACAATATATACTGATGTCTTACCACTTGCTAACTTATAATATGGAGCTCATTAGTACGACATTAATATACTGAGGCACCAGGTTGTGCATTGGTAGGATCTGTTCAGTAACACCAAATACCACAAGGTAATACTCTTCATTGAATGAAGATTTATCATTCAACAATATGACTTCATCATTGGACCCCTGTCTGGTGTGGTTGGGAACAGTTTTCATTCCTGTAGTGACTCTGTTGTTAATGACGTGAATGCATTGTGACGATGCTTCGATTGAGACAATCCCCTCAAAGTAGAAATTCTTTTACAATAACATAG
>NW_024533424.1:0-45791 GCF_016097555.1 Gigantopelta aegis | reverse complement strand
CAGACTGGACATGGTTCGAACATCTTTACACAGTTCTCTCAATACTGTATGGCTCATTATCTGCAGCAGTTCATTCTGTATTTCCCCGCTCGTGAAGTTTTGCTTCCGGGCTAGCCAGCTCTTTAATGTTGCAACGTCTTCTGCACGAAGTTCAAGTAGTTTCTTGTAGTTGCCTTCCGATGATTCTTTACCACGGAGTGGAAGTCCTTGTTCTGCCACAAACATCAACGTGGAGATCAGCTTCACTAGCGCCACTCGAGCTTGACCTTGATCGGCGAGCACACCACTGCTGATCTGAGCGCTAACAGATTGCTGCGTCTTGTGAAAATTGATGTTCTCTAGCGATAAGCGATGACTGTTTGACTTCGCATGTGCATCAAACTTCTCGATGGCCTTCTTCCAATTCGTAAAACCTCTTACAACAAAGACTCCTCTCCACATTTAGTGAGCTCGGACAGCTTCTTCCGTTTTGCTGTAATGCATACATGACACAGAACGCCTCCAGTTTTTGAGTCGAAGTGCAACCAATGATAGTTGGAGAACCAGCGTTGCTTAAATTTCTGATTTTTCTTCGCAAGTTTCTGTGATGGAATACAGCTGACATCTGGTTGATACGGTTCATCTGGGATGTCCTGCTCGTGTTCGCCTCTAGTGGACGCAGCTTCAGGGACAGAATTAGGCACAGTCCCAGACCTATAACAGCCGAGAGAGAGAAGGCAACTAAATAGGCATAACACACATGCATACAAATTACCCACACAAGATATTATAAAATATGCATCAAAAGTTCATTTATCATAGCTGATAGTGTGCGCTATTTATAACATGACCTTCTTCGCCATATTGGAGGGATCGTTATTTTTATCCTGAACTTTATTACCTTATATGGGATATTCCTATTTTTATCCGACCTTTTTGTCCAAATAAGGGGTTCGTACGGGGTATAAAAAGCGCGACGTCATGACGGTTGGCGTTCAGTCTCTCGGACCATACAGATTATAAAGAAATAAAAACTAGAGCTCCAATAGTAACAGAAAATAAAGAAATACAGAAATATTATCACACAGATACAGCATATACACACAGAACAGATAAAGAAAAAGTATTTAAAGATTACAGACATAGATTACAGATTTTCACAGCGTCGTGTAAATAAGTATAAATAAATGAACTCTATAAGGTATTAGACAGTTTATTAATGAAATCATAATTTAATTCTAAATACTAAATTGATGTATTTTGTGAAGTTAATATATTGTGACTATTATACTGCTGTTGTTAATATTATTATTTACAAGAATACATTTCTTGAGAAAGAAAGAAATGTTTTATTTAACGACGTACTCAACCCATTTGATTTACGGTTATATGGCGTCAGACATATGGTTAAGGACCACACAGATTTTGAGAGGAAACCCGTTGTCGCCACTACATGGGCTACTCTTTCCGATTAGCAGCAAGGGATATTTTATTTGCGCTTCCCACAGGCAGGATAGCACAAACCATGGCCTTTGTTGAACCAGTTATGGATCACTGGTCGGTGCAAGTGGTTTACACCTACCCATTGAGCCTTGCGGAGCACTCACTCAGGGTTTGGAGTCGGTATCTGGATTAAAAATTCCATGCCTCAACTGGGATCCGAACCCAGTACCTACCAGCCTGTAGACCGATGGCCTAATCACGACGCCACCGAGGCCGGTACATTTCTTGATTTTAACTCTACCTGACTTTGTTCTTCTTTCATTTAATTTCTTCATATTACAGGACAGTTACTGTAATAATTACTCTTTATCTTGCACTTTGTGTGCTCCCATCTACCAATTTGAGAGTACATTTCTCAAATGTATTAACTTATTTTCTGTTGACAACCTGTGTTGTGAATTAAGGCCACTGTAAGTAAACAGATTAAAGAGATACAGTACATGAAAGAAATATAAATATTAAGAGTAGAGAGGTAATGTACAGGAAAGAAATACATAGCACGGATTAAAGAGATATAGTACAGGAAAGAAATATAGATTAGTGTAGAGAGGTAATGTGCAAGAAAGAGATGCATAATACAGATTAAAGAGATATATAGTACAGGGTAGAAATACAGATTAGAGAAAGAGAAGTAATGTACAGGAAAGAGATGCAGGTTAAAGATATATAGTACAGGAAAGAGAAACAGATTAAATATATATACACATGTAGTACAGGAGAGAGACAAATAATACAGAATAAAGAGAGTACAAATATCGGGGAAAGAGTTTATAAGCTACTGTGGCCACCTCTCGACACGAATCACACAACACCGGGTATATCACCACAGTCGCGTAACAACGACGTGGGGATTTTGTCACAATATATATATATATATATATATATATATATATATATATATATATATATATATATATATATATATATATATATAGTATATACGATTTGACATTATAAAAATAATAATAAACATTACAGAAATAAGTCTTAACATATATCTTTCTTTTAGACTTCTGTAATGTGTACATGACACCCATATATTATGTATTCCAGAATGCATCTAAAGACAACTGTATTAAAAAAAACCCGGGAGAGACCTTCCCTAGCATTCTCGCCTCCAAATTATTTTGCCAACCCTCTGAACTCATATTCTGGCGGACACATTGCCCAAGTATCCCAGACCCAACACGCTAACATGGCATGGTGAAAATGCAATTGGTGTTTTTTTAGTCAAGATATAATTTTATATTAAAATTATTTTACAAATGACCATTAAAAATAAAATGTCTTGCTCTTAAAATAATTGATAAAAATGTATGCACGATAATTGGCGTACTTGTACTACTTGTGAAAAATATCGTGAATAAATCGAATCGAACATATAAAAAAACCCGAACCGTCCCATCCCTAGTAAGCCATCTTCTCTAAATGTGATTATGTATTTTCCTCTTACACCGTTGAACGAATTGGGTGTAAATAAAGTTCTGTTAAGTTTACTCCACAATAATGGATCAATAATGTGTTGAGTACATGAAGAAACAATGAGTCTTTGAAATGGTATGTAGCAGGCCATACGTATACTTAACGAGGACTATCACATACTTAAGAGGTGTATCAGGGCTCACCATGGATCAAAAATACCTGTAGCCAAAATATTAGCCAAATGAAATTTTTATTAGCCATATTGAAAATGCTTTAGCCAAATTTGTTTTACGCAGTACTGTATAGAGTATTTATATATGAATATGAAAATGTATCTTTTTCAGCTAATTGTGTACAAACTGGAATAAATAGGAATAACAAAACCTCAATGGGGGTAGGGGCAGTTAATATATTACTTCGATTTTTCAGCGGGGGTGGGGTTGGAATGCGGTTATGCAATATCTTCAGAGTTTGAACCCAGTACCCCATACACCCACTCCCACTTCTAAGGCCTATGACATTAAATTAACAAACATACAGAAATATGGGGGTGGGTGGATGTTTATGGAGGGTGTTGTTTTTTCTATCTTCCTTTTTCCCAAATAAAAATTTGAGAGCTTTTTTTTTATTATAGAGCTCATTATTTCTTTAAATAGCAATCTTTATATTAGTTTGAATTTCTTTTTTTTTTTCTTTTTTTTTTTTTTTTTAAGTGACCCATCAATTCCCCACCCCAAACAATTTCATAATTTGTGCATGTTGTTGCTGTTGATTCCAGCGTCGTGTTAAATGCTTGTTGTGATTTATGCTTACACAATACCTCGGCTAAGAATGCCGACTTCACAGTATACTCCATTTATTAAATTAAAAAAAAAAAAACACCAACCTTTAATAAAATTAAAATTTACGGTCTTTTTAAAATCCAGCTAACTTATTAAATGTCACCTCACAGTCTTACAAATTTGTATCTAAAATTATCTAACAAATATGATTATTGTAAACTAATTTTATTCAATGTACATTTAACTGCAATTTGTACAATTTAAATACTGCATTTTCATTTCCGGCCATCGCGATCTGCATACGTGCTCTCGATCATGGGTACGAAATTAACAAAGACAAAAAAACGAAAGAAATGTTTTATTTAACGACGCACTCAACACATTTTATTTACGGTTATATGGCTTCAGACATATGGTTAAGGATCACACAGATTTTAAGAGGAAACCCGCTGTCGCCATTACATGGGCTACTCTTCCGATTAGCAGCAAGGGATCTTTTATTTGCGCTTCCCACAGGCAGGATAGCACAAACCATGGCCTTTGTTGAACCAGTTATGGATCACTGGTCGGTGCAAGTGGTTTACACCTACCCATTGAGCCTTGCGGAGCACTCACTCAGGGTTTGGAGTCGGTATCTGGGTAAAAAATCCCATGCCTCGACTGGGATCCGAACCCAGTACCTACCAGCCTGTAGACCGAGGGGCGCCACGACGCCAGTTAACAAAGACAAAGGAATAAACTAAAACTGCAGTTAGGTATTCATTGATGCGAACAACTAGTTTTTCTACAAATTAACACAAAGATTGACTTTTGCGTTTAATGTCCGCGACGATGTCTCTTGACACGCGGGTGTCGGCTGACTCTGAAGCGTGACGTATATTCGCACCGAGAGCTGTCCTCAATTCAGCCAACGAACGTTCTTCCTAACGTTCGCGAACTATTTGATTGGTGTTCATCGTGTCCATTTGTTTAACGTGAAGCGCACAAACCAGTCAGGCGAACGTTTTGTTTTCGTTCGGTCTGGCTGAACTCAGGCCTTGAGACTGCCTGGACGTCTTTCGGCCCTGAACTGGCATGTGTATTCAAATTGACACGCATTGTTGGTATTGGGGGCAATGAGTTGGCGGATGCCTTTGCTAAGCAGAGTCTCACTAGTCCTGTTGTGGGAATTTCTGTTCCACATAATTATAGTGAAGTGGAATCTATAACAGAACCACACTTTGGTAGGCTGTGGCAAACAGAATGGGATCACAGAACCAGAGTGTGGCATTCCACTATCAAACCAAAGGCGACAACACCTGGTCCAGTTTCTTTTAATGTTAAAGTCACTAAAATTATAACTAGATTGCGTATGGGTGTTACGGTAGGTTTAAATGATACTAAATTTAAAATAAATAAATCTGATACACCCAACTGTTTGGAATGCAATCAGATAGAGGATGTTAGACATTATCTGTTTGATTGCAGTAAATATAAACAAAAAAGACTGAAACTGGAATTTTTGTTTTAGACAAAATAATATTATATTTAATGCATTTAATTTGTTAAATCCTTCAAAAAAGTTTAAGCAAATAATAGACCGGTTGTTTATCGCCTTTGTGTATGAAACAAAAGTTAAAATTTAATTATAGTTTATATTATGGGGGCTACAAGTTGTTAGCGAAATAATGTAGCCCTTTATAAAAAAAATTTTTTTAAAAAATTGTTATTAAATGGATAACATGGAGGTGTAAAGTTAGATAAAATATAAATGTTTGGTCAATTATAATTATTTGACATATAATGTTTATTGGTAAAGGACTATAAAGAGTTAGCTGAATAATATAGTCCTTTAAATATTTAAATTAAACATTTAATTATAGTTATGATGGGGGACTACAAGTGGTTAGTGAAATAATGTAGTCCTCCAAATATATTTAGTAAATGGGTGATATGAGGGTGATAGGTTAGAAAATATATCACTCTCTTGTATTTAATTATAATTTATAATAAATAATAATTATTGATAAAGGACTGTAAAGAGTTAGCGGAGTAATACAGTCCTTTAAATATTTCTAGTAAAACTGTAATTATAGTTATAAGATGGGGGCTACAAGTGGTTAGCGAAGTAATGTAGCCCTCTATAATATTAATATTAAATGGATAATGTGTAGTGTAGGTTAGATATTAGGACACCATTTGTTGTCTGATTATAATATACAACAGAAAATAATTATGATAAGGGACTGTAAAGTGTTAGCTGAATAATAGTCCTTTAAATATTAATTTAATTCAATAATAGCCGATGGTGGTAGTTAGATTGGGCCATTAAAGGTTCTGTTTAATAATGTCATTGACCGCGCCCATATTCTTATTGATATCTCCCTTTTCTTTTTAATAATCACCTTGGGCGCTAGGCCAAACTAAACTTGGATGAGTCGTGACTTATGGTTTCTTTGTTGGCGGCCGGTCTCTCTATAATTTAATAAAGCTTACTTGCTGATAGATAACGTCATGTCGCTTCGGGGGAGTGATTTTATTTATTTAAAAAAAAGTTTATTGGTATTTTAAACAAATAAATAATTTATATTTATTTTTTAGATGTTTATTATAATTAATTTTAATGTCTTGTTTATGTGAATTTATATTGTATAGATAGTGATGGGTGATAGTGTATGAAAGTGGTATCAGCTCCTGTTTGACTGTTGGGGGAGGTGTTACCTGGCAGTAACATTTTCCCCACTCGGTGACTGCCACATATATTGTATATAACGTTAGAATTTTTAATTTGGTGTTTTTCGTTTTAAATTATTAGTTTAGGTTACAAGCGTGCTCTTTTTTAAGGTGCTGTTTTCTTATATATTTTTAACTATTGAAATAAAAAGAAATTTTGTAATTAAATAGGGCGGTACGCTGCTCCTATGCCGACGAGGGAGACTGAATGATCTTTATTCTTTTCCCCCTCGTTCGGTGTTTATACATTAAAGGGTCACAGCGTCTTTTGAATGATGTAACGTTTTTGTTCTCGAGTTTGACAGAGAGGCGCCTCGGGTCTTCAGGATCGGAGATACGTTTCACTCGCATCGACTTGCCGGACGAACTTAAAACTGAAATAACGAATGACATGAAGAAGAGGAGAATCGAAAAAGGAGGGCACTGAGGCTGGGGGGGGGGGGGGGGGGGGTATTTGGGTGGGGGGGGGGGGACGGGCACCGGAAGTTTGGGGTTATGGCGATTAGGCCTAGGGAGAGTTAGGTTTGTCCGGGGCGGTCCCGCCCACCCCCCTCTTTTTGGCCGCCGCCCCCCCCCCCCCCCCCCCACGCCAAGGTTACCGATGGGATTGACTATCCTCTTATAAATTAAATAACGGTCATGCAGGGCCTTCCTGAGAGCAAGGTTGTGCCCCCAACGTCACCAATACCTTTCCTTCTCCCAGGGCAAGTAATATTATATTTAATTTTAGACAGCCCGATCAATTTGCGACCAAAAGTAGTAGACTAGAGCATATATATTATAGTAAATTATTTAGAACTGCGCTCAAAATTTGTTTTTTCTATAAATTAAATTGGCCCTTTTATTTTATGTTTATGATTTAGATTAAAATTCAAAATTGCCCCTTAAAGGTTCTGTCCCAAGTCGGGTCTCTGGCATCCAGAGACGGGACTTGGGATAGACATGCTCGAAACCTTAGTGGTATAGGAGCATGATAAAATTTAAACAACAGCATTGTCGGTCTGTTTTTATTACTTTGTTTCAAAGATTTTACAAAGTAAAAATAACAAGTTACAGATTTTCCAGACATTGCTGTCATACATGTTGAATGCATGCCGTTAAAATTAATAACCGTGATTATTAAAATAAGCAAACATTATAAGGCCTACGCTGTATTCTGCATGACACCGTTTCTCGTTACCGGTCGCGAGATGGCTATTACGCTAATTGAATATTTGGTAGTATTATTATGTTTGAGGTGTCGGATAGATTATGTAACCGTTTGTTCACATCAGAAGACAGAAAATGGCTTAGCCAAAATTTTAGCCACTTGCAAATTTTATTAACCATTTTTTGTAAAAATTAGCCAATGGCTGTATGCCATTAACATGTTTTACAGATAAACGCCTTTTTTTTCTTTTCAAAATTTGTATTCTATTTTCAGATCAGATAAAAACAGGGACGTCTGGCAGCCCTACGCCTCACAAAGCCTCGGAACGAACCGGTAAGTATGTATATTATTAATCTTTGAAATTCTGTTTAGTGTTCTGTAATGTCTATGTTTGTAAGTTATCTTTAAAAAAAATCATAGGTAATAATATATATTATTAATCTTTAAAGTTCTTTTCATCATTTAACTGTGTTTCCTGTCTTTGTTTTAGAAGAATTGTTTTTGCCTTTAACTTGTAAATAATCACTGTGTCACTGTCACTGTCGTCTGGTTTTTGTCTTTGTGCTCTCAACATCCTGGATTTGGGTTCCCTGGGGCACCCAGAATCACACACCATGCGTGTTAATGCCTTTGCGTGTTTCTTTGCTGGTGTCACTGGTGTTGTTGACGCGTTCGTGTATAATGGGGCCAAGTCAGGTTTCAGTAATAACACCAGTAGCAGGATAAACAATAGATGTGACAAACCATGGTTCAATACAGAGTGTAGACAGTTGCATGGGCGTATGGGGACTCTTTGATTTAGGGGGGCTGGAGGGGTTGATTTGCCCGAAATTTTACCCAGATAAAATTTGCCCCCCCCCCGACACAATTCCCCCCCCCCCCCCCCCCCCCCCGGGTCGTACGCCCATGGACAGTTGTACAAGACCTACCTGGGGGCATTACGAACTTTCAACTCTGACAAATCACCTGAAAATAATAATTACTTACATTTCTGTAAAAGTAAATATAAAAAATTAGAAAGACAATTCAAACGAAAATATCATCAGTGGCAGGGAAACCATCTTGAATACTTAAGAAAGTATAACCCTAAAGAATTTTATCATAATTTTTCAAAAAGAAAACATGTTAAACCAAATGGAGCCTTGAGTGAATTTTATAATCATTTTAAAGAAGTGGTCCAAATTGACAATAACATTAGTGAGACAGTAGATGATGATGAGGATTTTACAAAATATGATTGATTGTACGAACAGTTAGATTGTGACATTACTGAATTAGTAGTAGCAATATCACATTTGAAGCGAAATAAGAGTCCAGGACTGGATGGCATTTTAAATGAATTTCTTATTGAATACAAATAATTTCTGTTTCCTATTATCAAAGATATGTTTAACATTATTTTAAATGCGGGCATTTTCCTTTCTGCTTGGAGTGATGCAGTTATTGTGCCCGTTTTTAAAAAGGGGAATACCGCCGATCCCAATAATTACAGGGGTATCAGTTTACTTAGTGCTCTCGGTAAATTATTTACTTCTATACTTAATAAAAGACTGTTAGACTGGTCGGGGGAATTTGACAAAATCAGTGACGCCCAGTTTGGATTTCGTAGAGGTATGGGAACAACAGATGCAATTTTTAGTTTATCTTCCATTATCACAAAAACCCTTGCGGATAGAGCTAGACTTTATTGCTGTTTTATTGATTATAAAAAAGTATTTGATTCTGTAAATAGAACAAACCTATGGTTTAAGCTGTCCAGAATCGGAATTAGAGGCAAATGCTTGAAAATTATTAAAAATATGTATAAATCTGTCAAATCCTGTGTTAGTATAGGGGGAGTTAATTCTCATTTTTTTAATAATGATATCGGTCTAATGCAGGGTGAAATTTTGTCACCGATTTTGTATTCTTTTTATGTAAATGATATAGAAAATGCTTTCATTGATAACATGTGTCCGGATTATGAGCTAAAGGAACTAAGTCTATTTTTATTACTATACGCTGATGATATGGTGATTTTTTCAAAAACGGCTGAAGGCCTTCAGAAAATGTTAAACACTTTATATTACTATAATATAAAATGGGGTTTGTGTCTTAATGTTGAAAAAACTAAAATAGTAGTTTTCAGAAAGGGTGGGTGCCGATATGATTATGAAAAATGGTATTATAATGATTTGTTACTCGAGGCTGTAGACCAGTTTACTTATCTCGGATTAGGTTTTAATTATAATGGTAAATTTACGCATGCGATCAATTTATTGACAGATCAGGGACGAAAAGCCATATATGCATTAAAGAGAAATACAAATAAGTTAATGTTAAACCATAGGTCTTCTTTGTCTTTATTTTATACATACATAGCAAGTATTTTGAATTATTGTGCCGAGATTTTGGGTTTTTACAAGGCAAACTCTATAGAGAATTTACACATAGAATTTTGTATATTCTAAAGGTTAAACGTTCCACTACTACTATTATGTTATATTTTGAATTAGGTAGATATCCCCTTTTGTATACTCGTAAGTACCGTATGATAAAATATTGGTTTAAATTATTGAACACAAAGAATTGTATCTTGTACTCTGCATATCTGGAACGTAGATCAAAATGTAATACAGGTAATAACTAGGCAAGACAAATAAGGCAAATACTGTGTTCATTAGGTTTATATGAACTGTGGTGTAACCAAGAAGCATTAAACTATAATTTTTATCTGCCATTGATAAAACAGAGAATTATGGACCAGTGTAAGCAAGATCTTAATGGGCTCCTCCTGGACACGTCTATCAAATGTTCATATTTGTATAAATATTTAGTAAAAGAGCTTATTTTACAAAATTACCTGATGAAACCTATTTCAAGTCTATATAAAAAATGTATTACAAAGATAAGATTATCATCACATAGTTTAGCTATTGAAGTTGGACGCTATCATAACATAAGTAGATCTACACGATTGTGTGTCTTGTGTAAAATAGGTGAAATTGAGGACGAGTTTCATGTGATATTATGTTGTCCCTTTTTCAGTGATTATGGAATTTTATATATCAAGAAATATTATAAAATCCATCCATCTATGTTTAAATTGATATAATTACTATCAACTAACAATGTAAATGATTTATGTAAATTAGGGAAATATCTGTTCAAAATATTTAAAAGACGAGAAGCGATAGTTAAATAGTCTATATAGAGAGTTCTATACAAAAGCATTTATATTCCCCGTGTCCTTTTCATGCCAACACCTTCCATTGTGTCATTGTTGTATATGCATTTGTATGTATAACTGATGAACTGTAAATGTTCAAGGTTAATAAATGAATTGTGTCTGTGCTGTCTTCGCTGTCTCTAGATGTTCTATTGTTCTCGCTGTCGCTGTCGTTCTTACTTGTTGTCTTCAAGTCTTTGTTTGCTGTTGTCGCTGTTGTTGAAACGTTCGTGTCTGTGCTGTCTTCGCTGTCTGTTGATGTGTTGTTCTCGCTGTCGCTACTGTTCTGCTCTGTCGCTTTCTCTTTGTTTATAGTTTCCTTTCTCTCTACGCTGCTATCACGCTTCACTGGTTTTCTATTCTTGTCGGCACTTGTTGGCTTTTGTTTGTTTACACTGTTCACCCTTGATGTTTCTGTCGTACCACTGTCTGTTTTGCACTGTCTATTTGGGCATACCTTTTTTCATGGCCAGTTTCCTTGCAAAGCAAACAAATGGGGGATCTATTTTTCATCACCACAAGAAAGTCTTGCCCCACGAACTCCGCACAATGCGGAATGTTGTCATACTCGTCTTCCGTGCACACAATACGGAAATTTCTAATGTTAGTATTTATGTCCCCGATCTTTTTACGAGATGTGTGAACCACTTTCCCACAGTATTGTGATTCCTTCTGAACATGCATTTAAGAAACTCTCTGATTACACAATCTTTAAACCCAACAGTCCATTCATAAATAATCTTTCATTTCACTTATCGAATCTATTTCTGTTTCAGATACGAAATCCAAAATGGCGTCTCTCACCTCGCTCCACTGCAGCGGTCGGGAGGGTCCGTGCAGCACGAGCAGAAGTCGCACGCAGCACTCGATGATATCCATCAGAATGTAAGAAGACATTTTCAGCCAACAGTTCAATAAAAACTTAAAACTCACAAAAATGTCTTCTGTTGTCCTTCTTTCTCTCTCTTCACTTTTCCATCTGTCTTTTTTATATCTTGAAACTGATCGTCCTCATCCAAATAGTCGGTGGGTTGGGGGTTTCACGAAACAAAAGGCCGAGAAGCGATGGAGGCAAGCGTTCGGTATACGCCAAGAGTTCATAGTAATTAAAGCGAAATCACAACACAACCTAAAGCATTTTTCCCGGGGGGGGGGGAGTAGCCCAATGGTAAAGCGTTCGCTTGATGCTCGGTTGGTCTAGGATCGATCCCCGTCGGTTGTCCCATTCGGCTATTTCTCGTTCCAGCTAGTGCTCCACAACTGATGTAACAAAGGCCGTGGTATGTGCTATCATGTGTGGGATGGTGCATATAAATGTGCCCTGCTGTTAATCGAAAAGAGTGGCGACAGCGGGTTTCCTCTCTCAATATCTGTGTGGTCATTAACCATATGTCTGACGCCATATTACCACTTCATGGGCTACTCGTTTTCAATTAGCAGCAAGGGATTTTGTTATATGCACCATGCCACAGACAGATAAACACATATCACGACATATGATATACCAGTCGTGGTGCTCTTGCTGGAACGAGAAATAGCCCGATGGGATCACCGACGCTGATCGATTCCAAACCGACCGCGCATCAAGCGAGCGCTTTTACCATTGGGCTACGTCCCACCCACTTGCATATTAGAACGATCAGAAATACGTTTAATTTAGAGCCACTAATATTTAAAGCAGAAACATATTTGATATGTAATTACAGAGAGAGAGAGAGAGAGAGAGAGAGAGAGAGAGAGAGAGAGAGAGAGAGAGAGAGAGAGAGAGAGAGAGAGAGAGAGATATGTTACGCTTTCTTGGGCACGTATCCCAAGTTTTAATTTAACCATTCAGATATACAGTTATACCACTATAGGCACTTGTACCAAATATAATGTTCGTTAATTGTGAAATGAATGTATTTGATTTTGGATCAAACGGGTCGCAACTTAAAAATGGTACCCAATTTACTAGGACTCAAGAGATGTCAGTGTTCCCACGGTCCCATGGGAGTCAACATTCCGATAGATCAGAATAAAGATCCCAAACAAGTCATAACGACACATTGTGTTTCCATTGATTGAACTGTGTACCCGGTATTTCCGCACAGGGGCAAGCAAATTCTTCCCAGAGTGCCAAGGGTAAAAGCGCGATCCTTCCTGTTATCCCTCTGTCGTTTCATAATGATAAATTCATACATTCATTTCAAATTAATTAAATAAATGTGATGGAATCATTTCGATTCCATCCAGAACTTATTTTACAGTTTCTACGTGATACTGACTTTTATTGTAAATTTTAATATTATCTATCTGTGCTATTTCTATTTTTGCACAGTTCTTTACACTGCGTTTTAAATTAACTGTTGAATTTGTATATTGATGATGATCATCGCTTTATTTGTTTGCATTTACCATAGTTTGACACCCAATAGCCAATATATGTTTTTTTGCTGGGAAAGAAGAAAAGTGTTTGATTTGACAAAATATCGGGGTCTTTTGTACAATGTTGCTCAATGAGACAGCATACCCAAATGCACCCTATAACAAATTTAACGCACGTTGTGCGATAATTGCAGGAAATCGGCGTGAAATGATCACATTTTGGCGAATGCACGTGAAACTCGAGGAAAGGATTGGGGTAGTCATGGGTATTTAAAGCTGCAATGCTCGCAATGATGCCTCATTTCCATTTCGACGTAGACGAGTTACAAGATGCCAAGACTAAGCCTGCCGAATCGAAACATTGCAATTCCAGTTAGGTGAATCGCAGTCAGCAGTCAAACGCCACATGAACGCCCATCAGAGCACCATTTCACGTTTTTGGGACAGGTACCAGCAGTTTCAATTAACTGAAGACCGGCCAAGAAGTGGAAGACCTCGCATAACAACTGCAGCACAAGATCGCTATATTCGGGTTCTGCACTTGCGTCACCGAACTGCCACAGCAATGAACACTGCTGGATGCATACCTGGTTTGAGAAGGGTATCTGCACAAACCATTCGGAACCGACTTCGAGAAGCTGGTTTACGGGCTAGGATACCGTATGTTGGCCCCGTCTTGAGACGTCAACATCAACATTTACGTGTTCGCTGGTGCACGAATGTACAGGGGTGGAACTTGGGAAACTGGCGGCGAGTATAGTTCAGCGACGAGTCACGTTTCCTTCTACAGCGACGTGATGAACGACAACGTGTTTACAGACGCCACAATGAACGTTTTGCCAACAACTGCGTCGCCCAAGTTGACAGATTCAGTGGAGGGAGTGTCATGATGTGGGGAGCCATCTCATACACCGGCAGAAGTGAACTTTTGTTCGTATAAGGCAACCTGACAGCTGTACGCTACCGGGATGAAAATATTCGCCGTCACATGCTTCTCATTTTAGATCGACAGAGAGAACTCTTTCAGCATGACAATGCCAAGCCGCATACGGCACGTGTAACAATGGATTTCCTATAGAATGAGAACATTAATGTGCTGCCATGGCCATCAAGATCGCCAGATCTCAACCCCATTGAACATCTATGGGATGAACTGGACAGACGTGTACGCCAGCGTGACCCGGAGCCTCAGACGCTTCCGCAACTGTCACATGTATTGCAGGAAGAATGGGCTAGGATTCCACGTGCCCGGATACAGAGACTCATTCAGTCTATGATGCTGCTGCTGACCACACAAGGTACTGATTTCAGCGCCCTCATGCGACGCTGTTTGGTGACGAAAACGCCTCCACAGTCCATAGGTAAAACACTGTCACATACTCATGTCAAATTTTACTGTGATACGATCATAAATAACAAAATTATGGCACTTTGTATTAAAGAGATAATTCCATGAATATTTCGCAGAGAGAGAGAGAGAGAGAGAGAGAGAGAGAGAGAGAGAGAGAGAGAGAGAGAGAGAGAGAGAGAGAGAGAGAGAGATTTGAAAACTGGTTTGATAAATATGTGTACCAAAATTAATTGATTTGCGAAGACATGTTTTAGCAATTTAGGATGTACAAAGAGCTCTTTATGGTTGGTGATGCATGCATAGCAGTTATGCAATTAACTGAAGATTGTTTTAGCAAAATATGTGACAATATTGACGAGAAACGTAACGGTGTGATCATGACGGTTTCTGATACAGAATAAAAGCTCTCTCGATCCATAATATTAATAAAGAGGAAGTCGACATTTTCCGCTTCAATACCGTAACCAGCTGAACGTAAACATGACGCCCTTCTATTTATTGCTAGCTGGACCACTAAATCAATGCAAATGCACTAAACTAATGTATTTCACTTGTCTAACCCACTGTTCCGGGACGAATACAGCCATGCGCTGGATCTTGCTCCTCGTAGTGCGCACGATTGGACACTCTCTAGGGTGTCTACTCCCACATCAAATCCTATAGACGACAATAGTGTAACCGTCTTGTTTTTCGGGTTACCTTTGTTTGTAATAAGTACTCTGGGGGATTTAGTAGGGAGCAACTGGTGTCAGCCTAGTTATAAAATGAAGAGAGAATGAATCGAGCGTATATCGTCTTTATTGCGGAATCAGATGTGTGTCTCTACATTGCAATACATACGTTTTGACTAACAAATAGAAATATTACATTTGCCATGAAATGTAATAATAAATGCTTATTCATTGTAATAATAAGTAGTATGAATACATAATAAGTAACATCTGTATATATAAGGCATGTTACCATTTATACGTGCGTGTAACTAACGCATAAGGCATGTAACCATTAGCAAGTAACATCTGTGTATATAAGGCATGTTACCATTCATACGTACGTGTAACTAACGCATAATGCGTGTAACCATTAACACGTTATGTTCTAAGGTATATGTGAGATCGACATAGATAATAATTGCATAAAAATAAACATTGTACGAAATATATAGTTAAAATGACTTACCTAGTTATAAAATGAAGAGAGAATGAATCGAGCGTATATCGTCTTTATTGCGGAATCAGATGTTGGTGTCTGAAGCACATTTGCGTCTTGCTTAAATATAGCTCGATTCATATGGTTACGTAAACGTCTTATTTCTTGATTAAAGGTTATATTGCTAATGGCGACATACTGTCTAGGTAATGTTTTGTGTGTGTGTCGGTTATCAGTATAAACCCTTCATTTTGTTTAATTAATGTATAGTTGATTGGCGTACCTAGCTGCCGTCTTTAAGTGTATCCCTGTTAATTTGTTTACTGTATTCATTGCTGATTGACGTTGCTAGCGTAATTAGCCGCTGGTTGTTAATTGATAAGTCTTACTCTGTTTATTGCTGCACTGTATTGTCAGCGTTACGTGTTTTGTGCAGGTCTGCCTTGGGGTGGTAAATGACACTGTGATAGTACCCCCGTGCGGCATATAGCTTTTGTCCTCAAAAGCCAAAATAAGTTATTAATAATGAAAGAACTTACTAGTATACATCTAAACATAAAGATGCATAAGTACATACATACATACATACATACTATATTTATATACATTTCAATACTAACTAAATACATACATGAGTATTGCCCTATGTCACATGTCAACACTGTTCTAGGTAGTGAGGAGCTAGCCATATAATATGTATTGACCGAGGACTCTGGGTCAATAACATTAAAAAACTCATGATGGAGAAGTAAAATATAGGCTGCAAATGGCTGTATGTTGGAAGAGATTACGTAGCTTCCTAGCTGTGAAGAAGGAAATGCGTATTTGTGATGGGAGTGCAAATGATTTGTTTGTGAGCTTGTTCGTTATAAGAAATCCAGGCCAGTTAACACCTAGTGTAGGAAATAAATATCCCGAGATTTGTAGATTGTCTATATAGTTAGGAGGTTTGATTAACCAGTAGGATGGACACAGGGTCAAGGGCATTATAGGAATAGTGATACATTTTGGACCCGAAGTAATTTCTACCAGTACGCAATGTTTGTGTGACTGGCGTTGTTTGATAATTAAGATAATGATGAGTGTGATCATTAAGATAGAGATGATTCCAAGCATGACAGATATGTGATAGCCTGTGAGATCTGATAGTACAAATGAGTCTGTTTGTGGTGTTGTGGCTGCTTGGTAGTGAAACGATGGCAGTTCCATAGCTTTACAAGGCACTGTTGTAGTTATTAAGAGTAGGGCAGCACACATAGTTCTAACTTTGAAAAACATCCATATCACCAGTAATATAGATATAATGGAGAATGCTGAACTTACTATGGTAATAATATCGTTAGTGTCTGGCCAAGTGGGCGTTAAATTAATTTGACCATCAAGAAGTGGTTCCGCTAGTCTCTTAAATATTGTTCCATCTTGTTTAGCACTCTGTACCATTCGTTTCAGGCAAAGGGTGATCTTGTTTATCTTGTGCTAGCATACTAGAGAAATTGTGTGAATAAATATGGAAATCAGGTATGTCTATTGAAATAGCTTTTGTAAATGTTGTGTCGCCTGCAATACTAGAAAGAGCAGAGGCATCGAACAAATGCTGAAGAAGTGCCAGATTAACAGGATGAAGTAGTGTAACATGTGTAGATTGATTCACGCATAAACCAAACGATGCTGGGTAAACCAATTCTTCTGTGGAGAGAGCACAATAGCATGGTATAGCTATAATGCAGCAATGTACAACCTTCTATAATACTTTGGGTGGATGGACATTTTAATGAAAGCAGGGGTATACGATGAACTAAGACAGATGATTCATCTAGTTCTGTCAATTGCTAAGGTTCAGGCTGGGTAGTGTATCTAAAATTACAGAGCTTTTTTTATTTCCATCCGATTATTTTTAAATAATGCAAGTTCACATGAAGATACCGTGGTCGGTTTTAGAGCTAATCTATATGGGCAGTGAAGAACATGGTTGCCTGTACACTGAGCAAACTGTGCTGCATCTAATGTAGTGTAACGTTGATTATTATCACATATGGCACAAAATGCAGGTAATCCCAGTAGTTGTGTCGCGTGCAGTGAAGTGTCATTTACTGGAAGCGAAAGGGAGACTATCTTATACAGACTGAGAGGTTTTGGAAGTGAAGATATAACGTATTTGACAGAAATGTAAAGGTTATTTTGACTACGTGTATATATGAACTTTCCTTGTGTATAATAGAATGTAGGATCTTGTTGTATTATGGTAAATGAGTTGTACTCTCTGGCTAGGATTTTAGAGACATGGTCAATAGTTTGTCGAATGATTTTGGGGGGAATTAGGAGAGAAGACATTTTACCATTGGTTAATTCTAAAACACCTAATTTTTGTTCCAGTTGTTGTGTGACTAGTGATGCCCGTTGTATGTGGTCCATGAAAAGAGCTGTTATAGAGATAATAGATGATCATAGAGATAGTATATTGTGAGCGCTATTTGCTGTGGCAATTTGAATAGCATCATGATTGGCTTCTATTCCCTTCATAACATTACTAAAACGAGTATCTTCCAAAGACATAAAGGATGATAGATGTTTAGCGTGACGTGCAAAGGCATTTGCAGTATTCAGTTCTGTTTTGGTAAGTGCGTTGATGTGTTTTGCAAGAATGCCAACATCGTCTGTTGTAGCTGTGCCAAAAAATTTCTTTGCAAAGCTTCCAACTAAACTAAGCAGGGCCCGTTTTGAACGAGTTGAGCTTGGATAGGTTGATTCTGGTGTAAGTTGCTTAATTTGATCAAGAGTACCATTTAACTGAGAAATGGTTTGTCGTTTTATTGCATTGAGGTGTGTTTATATCTGTGCAATAAGTAACCACGTAGCGTTATGCTTGTAACATCTTGTTATCTGCGGTATCTGTGGCATCTCTGGTAGTTTTACCTCATACGTATGTATCCAGTATTTAGTTGCGAGATGGACAGGAGGAGCAGGTTTGAAAAGAATTCCATAATTCAGTCGTTGAAACGGTTGCACCGCAAGGACAGGAGATGTGCATATCATCAATAGCCAAACAAGCAGTCTCCCCATGGTAGAACCTATGTCAGGATGAAACCAATGGAATACATCAGTGGGTGATCCAAAATTGACTAACACAGGAAGTCATAGTTTGATTTATGAAAAATATTTGCGACCTCTTTTTCGTCTGCGTCCAGACTGTGTCCTGCGGATATGAAAATCCTTCAAAAGATCTGCTCGAAAATTTGTATGTGGTTCCCATGTAGGTGTAGGATAACCCATCCATTTGGTTAGGTAGTGTTGAACACCTTGAATATGTTTCATTCTCATGAGCCGCTCCACTGTATATGTTTGTGTTCCCGGTTGTGAAGTACCTGGTTGAATGGGAGACTGGGCAGCTGGATGACTGCGAGACTGGGCAGCTGGATGACTGCGAGACTGGGTAGCTGGTTGAATACGAGACTGGGCAGCTGGTTGATGGGCTGTTGTATGACTCTTGGCATTCATGTTAGTGTCCGTAGTAGGCAGTGTGTGAGCTCTTTGTTGCAATACACGTACATTTTGTGACTGATGTAATTGTGCAGGCTGTTGTGGAGCTGGTGCTGTACAGCTGGAGTAGAGATCAAGTTGAGAGTCTCTATCTCTGTGGTAGTGTCGGTTGTTGACTGTTGCTGTGCTTTTGGTTGTGACATCTGTGTTTTCTGAGAGTGATGTGTTTGTGTCGACTCTTGTGGGGTGGATGGCATTCTAGCGTGAAAATGTTTGAGACGATTTGCATGTACCAGGGATGTGTGAGTCTTCTTGGACGCTGAGTGACAAAGCTTGTATGTATGATTAGGTCCTATTTGCGTGATGAAGTAAGTACCATCCCATTTTTGTGTCAGTTTTGGTGAGCGACCTATCATCTTGTCCTGTTTAAAAAGGAGTACTTGGTCACCAATGGCAAACGTAGGCTGTTGTGCTTTGAGATCTTGTCGACCTTTGTTGACAGTTTGGCTTCTGGCCATATTGTCTTTTGCAATAGCCTTGAGTACCTTGAGATTATCAATGAGTGTCGTGATATGCATTTTTGCGTCTTTGCCTAAGCTGGGTTTGGGAAGAAGTAATGTATCAAAGGGTAGGTGCATTTCTTTTCTAAAGAGAAGGTAATGTGGAGAATATCCTGTTGACTGACATGCTGTATTTCGCATTGCCATCATGATACATGGAAGTAGGTCAGCCCAATTAGTCTTTTCTTTATTGACGTAAGATCTGAGAACTTATTCAATGGTGCTGTTTCTTCATTCACACATACCATTTGTTTGAGGATGATAGGAGAATGTATAATGATGCTTCACTTCAAACAGTTAGCAATTGCATTTACCAGGAGGGAGGTGAATTGACGTCCTCGATCTGTGATGAGAGTGCGTGGCACACCATATCATGTAAATACCTCGTTGAAGAGAACTTTGCCTATTTCCGTTGCTTCTTGTGTACGTAGTGGAAAAGCTTCTGTCCAGCGGGTAAATGAGTCAACTACAAGAAGTATGTACTTGTATCCTTCTTTGGTTGCTGGCAAGGGCCCGAGGATGTCAATGTGAAGACGAGAGAATGTATCTTCAATAGGCATAGGAACCATGGGAGTAGGTTTTGCATGCGTGTTGCGTTTTGACGTTTTGACACTCTTCACAGGAATGGATGTAGTTTTCTATGTCTTGGTACATACCTGGCCAGAAATACTTGTTAAGAATCGCTTGTCGAGTGGCATCTCTTCCAAAATGGCACCCTCCTGCTTTAGAATCATGATAGGCAAAGAGAAGATCTTTTCTGTCCTGTAGTGGAACTACCAGTTGTCGTACCATAGGTGGGCGGTTGTGTTTCTGTCCTCTATGTTTGGGTAGATAGAAGTGATACAAGATGCCATTTAGAACATCATATTCTTGTGCTCGCCCTTGAAGACCTTTTATCTGTGACTCTGTGTAGTTAGGTGGCATTTCATTCTTCTCTATGTAGTCAATCACAGTTTTTAAATCAGGAGACTTGCGTTGTCTATCTGTAATGTTCTGTTCATCCAGATTTGTGTCTATTAGTACAACAAATGCATCCATTGGAATTGTTTCGTGATTGTAGTGGAATTCAACAGAAAGCTGAATTGGCTCCTCTGAGGGTGAATTCAATGTTTGTGTTTGCGTCGTAGGTATTTGTTGTAAATGTTGTGGTGTATCAGTGTCAGTTGTACACACAGAGGCTTCTATTTCATGTGATTCTGCTAGCTGGGCTGAAGTTGGTTCTTCAAGCTGGATGTTCCTTAGATCTAATGAAGGGATGTCATCTGTAACTGGCAGTGTCGTGTGTTCCTTATACTGGATTCTAGATAAGGCATCAGCATTTTTGTTGGCGGTCCCTGCACGGTGAATAATATCGAAATCATAATCCTGTAGCATGAGTGACCATCTGGCTAGACGTCCCGAATCTGGTTTTATATCTTTTAGCCATGTCAGTGCTTTGTGATCAGTGAACACTTGGAACTTCTGTGATATACTCTATAGGTTCTGATGTCTTCTAGTACAGCAAGACATTCTAGTTGTGTGGTTCCCCCATTTCTTTTCGCATGGATGAAGAGATCGACCTCCATAGCAAATAACATGTTCTCTTCCAGTGGAATCTAGCTGACTCAAAATATACCCAAGAGCAGTCCCGGAGGCGTCTGTTGTGAGTATGAATGGCTGATGTGGGTCTGGGTATGCAAGAATAGTTGCAGATGTTAAGGATCTTTTTAGCTGTAGGAAGGCTTCCTGACATTTGTCTGTCCACTGGAATGGAACATCTTTTTGTAACAGATAGTTGGTAGGAGTGGCAATCTTTGCAAAGTTGTGAACAAATTTGCGATAGTAGCTGCATATTCCTAAGAAATGTCTGACATCATGGACTGTCTTTGGAGTAGGAATGTTTACTACTGTATCAATTTTGGTATTTTCGATTCCCTTTTTGCTAAACAGATGTCCGAGATACGTTACCTTTTTCGCACCAAACCGACATTTACTAGGTTTGAGTGTGAGTCCAGCTTCCTTTATCTTTTGAAAGATGCATTCCAAATGTTGGAGATGTTCTGTAAAGTTTTTGGAGAAAACAATGATGTCATCAACGTAAATCAATATGTATTTCCAGTTCATTTCTTTGAGGGCGGTTGAAATTGTTTGCTGGAAGGCCATCGGAGCATTCTTCAATCCAAAGGGTAGCCGATTCCATTCAAAAATACCATCTGGAGTTATGAATGCTGACCGATCTTTGGTGGCTGGATCAAGAGGTATTTGCCAGAATCCGCTAGCACAGTCAAGGACACTAAATATTTGAGCATGTGATTCACCAACTGAGTCAATGACATCTTCAAATCAAGGCAATGGAAAGGAAATTGGTGTTATTACCGCATTAAGCTTCCGGTAGTCAACAGCAAAGCGGTAAGTACCATCATGTTACTTCACCATGACTACTGGAAAATGTCATTGAGAGGAACTCGGTTGAATAATACCCGCATCAAGCATCTGCTGGACTTGTGTTGAGCATTCTTTCCTAACCTGTATATTTTGTCTGTAGAAGGGAAGTCGGATAGGTCTAGCATCACCTGTGTCAATTTTGTGATGATGCAAGTCAGTTTTCCCCAGTTCAGACCAATCTTTAGCAAATGCTGTGCGGTGACCCGAGATAAATTGTTGTAGCTGTACCTTCTGTGTTGGAGTGAGGTCAGAGTCAGAAAGATAAAAGAATATGTCATTTGATTGGGGTTGATTTTCTGACGGTGTGATAGAAAAAACATGTGGATGAGTTGATGGAGGGTATGGGACATCTGCTAGAGTATGCACATAATTAGCATCTACCACTGATGCGCTTGCAACTACTCTTCTTGAACCTAGACGAATGGGTAAATTAGTAGGATTTAGAACTCTAACCAACATGGACTTTTTATCAGTTTTGACCAAACACTTTGCACTCTGTAATTGTAAGTTTTGTAAGCTCGCTGCAGGCTCGAGGAGAACAATTTGGTTTCTACCGCACCGGGATATCTGTACACTTGCGATAGTGGGGGAATAATGACTGGTTTTACTAATCTGACACGGCCAGCATTTGTATCAGCTATACAGACAGAAATTAGACCATCATGAATGAAGAGTGTGCATGAAGCCAAGTCAATTGTAGCACTGTTTTGTGTGAGAAAGTCGATCCCCAGAATGAGAGAATGATGGAGAGAAGAAAAGACATGAAATGTTTGTGAAATGGAAATGTTGCCAACCCGAATGTTCAGTTATTGAGCCTAATACTGGATGTTTTTCCCCCCTACTCCTATGATCACGGGAATGTTTGATTTGGACATTGTAGATTGTAATCCTAACTTTTGAATGAATTTCTGGCTAACACAGCTACTAGATGCCCCTGTGTCAACCAAAGCTGTTGTTTTCAATTGTCTCACCTTAACATGGACTGTGTTTTTTGTTAAGGGGGCGACAAGAGAAACATTGACTGGTTTGTGTCTGATATCAGAAGCTCTCCTTTGCCTACTGTAACGTTTCATGCATACAGACTCATGGTGACCAACGTTGGAACAATATTTACAAACTGTATTGACACGTGGACAAACATTACGACTAGGGCAATACTCACCACATCCTGGACAGCGGTTTTTCAGATGAGCTGGTACAGCGGAACGGTTGTTTCTAGATGGCTGGTGCCGTGGACCTGCTCTCTGTCCATTGTTGTATCGGCGTTGTTGTTGGTATGGCGTCTGATGTTGTTGACATGGCGTCTGGTATACTGGCTGATGTTGGTTATTTACACCATGATTTGTCGCCTGGAGCGTTTCTGTCTCGTGTTTGATCTGATTAACGTCAGCTTTGTTTCCCGTTAACATAACCTCTACTACCGTCGATAGGTGTCCAAGCTTTTCTGCCAAATCGTTTGCTTGAAAAAGCGTGGGACTAGATTGTTCTACCATCTGAGCATTATGTTGCACTTCTTTTAATGTTTGGGGTTCTTTAAGGTGGACCCACTGTCTCACTGGCTGCTTTAGTCCATTCACCGCAATGGCTACCACCACTTCCTTATGCAGATTTCTATTCTGTGTGGCCGTTTGCACTCTTGTCAAGAACTCCTCCACAGTCTCCAGTGCGTTTTGAGACATACTGAGGAGTCCCAATTGAAACACCGAACTCTTTTTAAAACGTTTCTCGAAGGCTTCTCGAAGGCGTGCCAGGTGTTTTTTAACGTCATCGGTGAGATCTTGGTGCCACACCTTTGCTGAGCCTTCTAAATAGAACGGCAGTAGCAGGCACGCTCGTTCATTGGTATATGCATTTAGCGCTGTTAAACCTGTAAAGTTATTCCACCAAGTTGTGGGATCTTGGCTACCTGAAAATGTTTCGAGTTTAACATGCACCATCGTGTTAGAACTTCCTTGTGTTGTTGGTATCGCAGGAAGCGTTGGCAAATTGTACGTTGTAGTTGTGGATGACGACGGAAGTGTCTGAGTGTTGGTCGTAACCGTTGTTGATAATGATGATGGCTGTGTAATTATTTCCGGATATAGAGTTGTTGTTGTTGCTGGTGGTGATGTTGTTGATGTGTCTGTATGATTCTGTCGAAGCTTCTCTCTGTAGTTTATTGGGCTGGCTCCGTTCATTGGTCGGGATCGGAAGCATCTCCACCACTTGTAACCGTCTTATTTTTCGGGTTACCTTTGTTTGTAATAACTACTCTGGGGATGTAGTAGGGAGCAACTGGAGTCAGCCTACTTATAAAATGAAGAGAGAATGAATCGAGCGTATATCGTCTTTATTGCGGAATCAGATGTGTGTGTCTACACTGCAATACATACGTTTTGACTAACAAATAGAAATATTACATTTGCCATGAAATGTAATAATAAATGCTTATTCATTGTAATAATAAGTAGTATGAATAGATAATAAGTAACATCTGTGTATATAATGCATGTTACCATTTATACGTGCGTGTAACTAACGCATAATGCGTGTAACCATTTACACGTTGTGTTCTAAGGTATGTGTTACAGCATATAAATATGAATGTGAGATCGACATAGATAATAATTGCATAAAAATAAACATTGTACGAAATATATAGTTAAAATGACTTACCTAGTTATAAAATGAAGAGAGAATGAATCGAGCGTATATCGTCTTTATTGCGGAATCAGATGTGTGTGTCTGAAGCACATTTGCGTCTTGCTTAAATATAGCTCGATTCATATGGTTACGTAAACGTCTTATTTCTTGATTAAAGGTTATATTGCTAATGGCGACATACTGTCTAGGTAATGTTTTGTGTGTGTGTCGCCTATCAGTATAAACCCTTCATTTTGTTTAATTAATGTATAGTTGACTGGCGTACCTAGCTGCCGTCTTTAAGTTTATTCCCCCTGCGTGTGCTGTAACCTCACCGTGGTGCAGGGGTGTAACATTCTCTTTGAGAATGGCCAATACAGCACAAAATTGAAGTTTTGAGTAAAATTCAGTATCCGTAAAATTCTGTGATATTTGTGTTTTTGCACAGTTCTTTACACTGTTTTAGTTTGTCTTGAATTTTTATATTGATGTTGATCATCACTTTATTTATTTGCATTACCATAGTTAGACACCCAATAGCCGATGTATTTTTCGTGCTGGGGTGTCGTTAAACATTCATTCATTCATTCATTCATTAAGTTTATCCCTGTTAATTTGTTTACTGTATTCATTGCTGATTGACGTTGCTGGCGTAATTAGCCGCCAGTTGTTAATTGATAAGTCTTACTCTGTTTATTGCTGCACTGTATTGTTACCGTTACGTGTTTTGTGCAGGTCTGCCTTGGGGTGGTAAATGACACTGTGATAATAGTAACATATGTGGCTAAAACTCCTACATGCAGCGTATCAATCGACATAACCACCACGGATATAAATGCTACCACCCCTAAACCTTAAAGTGAATCACAAAAATATGAGGGTTAAGCTGCGCATTTAAGAGATACCGTGTAGCGTCTTTTTCCGCACAAAATTCGAGTACTTCTTTACATAGGTACCCCATACATGTTTACACCTCAAGGCTACAGTTAAAACTTTTTTTTTTTTACAACCAACACACTCACATTTATCACTAATCACAGAACTTGTGGTATTAATTTCTCAATCAAAAGTTCGGTGCACCAAGAACTTTGACCAAGCCGAAAGTTATTTTGTTTATGAGTACCTATAGTCAGGGAACCAGAGCCAATAACAATGGTGGGGGAGTGAACAGAATTTTTCTGAACCAGAAACATTTCTTGTTTATGAAGATAATGATACCGACATCCACTCGTTTGGTTTAAGCATATTTATTACTGAAAAAGGTTTTGGAATTGGCCAACAGGCTAACGCCTATATTAAGGCCTCACCCAACAATTTCCACAATACAATATTTATAGTCAGCATAGCGTGTACCTCGTTTCTTCAGAACTATGACATTCTTAACACTAGCTGCTACAGATCAAATTATGATCCCCACCCGCAAATGAAGTTGATTGAAAGTTTAGTTTTTAGATATGACTTAGTGACTGGAGTCAATATCATGTTTGTCTCCAAAATACAAACACAAATATTTTATTACCAAAATGTTCTATTAGAGTAGCTAAACAAACCTAACAAATTCGTTTGATAAAATAACACAATTGTGGGAATTAAAGGGACATTCCTGAGTTTGCTGCATTGTAAGATGTTTCTGACTAATAAAATATTTCTACGATTAAACTTACATATTAAATATATTTTCTTGTTTAGAATATCAGTGTCTTTATATTCAATGTGTTTATCGTCGTCTTAATATTTGTAAGAAGCCCAAACCGGATTTTGTCTTCAAATAATTTCGTACGTACGAAAAAATGCATTTTAGGAAATAAAATGAAATTTTACCTAGTAGAAATATTAGAACGGTCAGAAACACGTTTAATATACAGCCACTAATATATTTTACAGAAAAATATATTTGATATGTAATTACAATCGTTAAAAGTCTGTTAGTCGATAACATCTTAAAAATTGCAACAAACTCAGGGAATGTCCCTTTAATGGATATTTATCGACACCCCAGCACGAACAATACATAGGCTGTTGGATGTCAAACTATGGTAAATACAAAACATAATTAATGAACCACATCAATATAAAAATTCAACAGTTAAATTAAAACAGTGTAAAGAACTGTGCAAAAATATGAATATCACAGATACCTAAAATTAAAATCTAGACTAAAATTCAGTATCACGAAGAATTTACAACAAACGTTCAGGATGGCATCGAAATGATTCCATCACATTTCTTCTGCCATTCCGTGTATCCCAAGAACCTGAAGTGAAGCTCACGCAGTGACACAGTGGCAGATTGCGGACTCGAACCCACCATGATGTGATCCTCAACGCACTACGCACACAACACGTCCATACTCAAGGACCATAAGAAAAATGAAGAAAAGTTGAAATGTTAAACATATATAAATCTATATATGAGCATTAAAGTAATAAGCACACTAAAAATTAGAAAAATGTATAAATATATTTTAAAAGTATTTTTAGGATAAATCTGACAATAATAACAGCAACAACGAACATTGTCTTGATCTACTCACTTAATTAAATCGAATGTAAACATACAGTTATCCTTAAAATATCTTGATTTTCATTACAAAATATAACTTGTTAAATTACGAAACTTACTTGTATTTAAGTACACGATCATAAATTGAACTAACACATATCATGATGCATCCATATGATGTAATATGAAATGTAATTAAACAGTTGGGAATAAAAGTCTCTACACAGCTATAATTGAAATATTCAGAATATTGATATTTAATATATCAGTATACTGTAATATCATGACATTTATTTAGTTATTTATGTATCAAGAAATGTATTAATTGTTGTGTATTTACTCTAGTAAACCATCTTGTCTAAATCTGATTATGTATTTTCCTCTTACGTATTTGAACAACGGTATGAGTCTTGTTCAGTTTATTTCACTATTGGACCAATAATGTGTTGATTACTTCAAGAAACTGCGGGTCTTTGAAATGACATTTAGCAGTCCATACGCAATCCTTGTCCTTGGGAGTATTAAAAACCACTAACGTTTCGAAATTATTCACACTTTTTGAATAAATTTATTGAAAAAACAAACAGTATATTGAACGAAACCCAAACTGCTTTTCGATAAGGCTAGTCCACTACAGACCATCTTTTAAATATACATTCACTAATAGAAATATTAAAGAAAAAAGAAGAAGAACATATGCTGTGCTTTTGTTGACTTCCAAAACACGTTTGATTTTCTTTTCAGGATTGCCTATAGCAAAAATGATTTGAAAATAATATAAATGGAAAATGTTTTAAAATTGTTTATCAAATGTATCAATGAATAAAATATTTTATTTCCACAACAAAATGGAACCCCAGAATTATTTCTATGTAGCACTGGTGTCCGTCAAGGAGATAATTTGTCACCAGTCCTGTTCTTTCTCTATTTAAATGATCCAGGGACTATAAATTTCTTCTCCCTCCTTCTGTCTGTCTATCTGTGTGTTTGTCTGACCGTCCGTCTGTCTCATATATAGTTTTTCGGACTTTTCCTTTCACAGTGGTTCAAAGTCACAAACCCTATACTAGTTTTATCCAATGAAAATAGAAAAAACTAACACATTTGGATAAAACTAGTACTTAAGAGATGTGTGTGGATATGTATTGGGTTAGGAGTACTGTTTAAAAACTCATAACTGTAATGGAGTATCCCTGGCTACGGATGACAGAAACCTTTTATGAAATGACCCTGAAGTTTTTATGCTTTTTTATGGTGATGAAACAGCGCTTCTTGCAACAAGGAGCGAGACGTAGCTCAGTGGTGAAGCACTTGCTTGCTGCGCGGTCGGTCTGATATGGATCCCCGTCGGTCGGTCCATTGGGTTATTTCTTGTTCCAGCCAGTGTACCACGACTGGTATATCAAAGGTCGTAGTATGTGCTATCCTGTCTATGGCACGGCGCATATAAAATCGGGTTTCCTTGCTAATGCTATATTAGTCCACGGGTCCAGACTTGAAAGTTCAGTTATTGGTACTACACAAGATGGCAAATTCTACTAATGATTTTTAGAATAGTAGACTCCATATGTGTGGGATATATTTTGATGTTTTGCAGCTTAGTGGTAGTTATAAGCTTTTTTGTACCCTAACCCTGTGGTAGACGTTCTGGGGATATTATTCGAGAAGTATGTAGAAATAGACATCGTAGGTAACAGAATTAATCTTTGTAATCAACTTTTTAATACAGCCAAATCATACCGTATAATAGGGCCACGACCATTTTGACGCCGGCGACAAAAATGATCAGACATGTCTGACCATTTTGTTGTTGGAACGTTTTGTCGTCCTATGACAAAATGGTTGGACAATGTACTGTTACTAACCATTTTTTCCCCTGGACCATTTTGTCGCTATCAACCCGTTTTCTAGCTCGTTGGACAATATGTACATTTAACGGGTGTTAAACAGGAACTTAATGCACTTTGCCTAACTTATATATAGATTTTAACTCTTGTTGGTGCAGCAGGGACGTAGCTCAATGGTAGATCGTCCGCTCAAGGTGCTGTGGGTCGTCGGATCGATCCATCTTGGTGGATCCATTAGGTTCATGGGCTATTTCTCATTCCAGGCAGTGCTCCACAACTTGTGTAACAAAGGCCGTGGGTATGTAATATCCTGTATGTGGGATTGTGCATATAAACGATCCCTTGCTACTAATCGGAAAGAGTAGCTCATGTAGTGGCGGCAGTTGGTTTCTCTCTCTTGAACTGTGTGGTACCTAACCATATGTCCGAACATTTCTTTCCTTTTTGTAGGCAATGTGTGTGTGTGTGTGCGTGCGTGCGTGCGTGCGTGCGTGCGTGCGTGCGTGTGTGTGTGCGCGCGCACATACATACATACATACATTATCTCTCTCTCTCTCTCTCTCTCTCTCTCTCTCTCTCTCTCTCTCTCTCTCTCTCTCTCTCTCTCTCTCTCTCTCTCTCTCTCTCTCTCTCTCTCTCTCTCTCTCTCCAGTGTGACCGGGACTTTAACAATGTTTGTTCCCTCCCCTTTAGCGTGTCTCAAACCTCCAACTTCACATGTCCTAGTAACTACATAATATATAAAAACAAAACAACACTTTAGTTAGCGATGGCTTGTTTGATGAGACAGGAACTACAGGGGCGGGTCCAGAATTTAAAACGGGGCAGTTTGAATTTGCCGAAAGCAAATGAGACGAGCTTCTTTTTCCGAGCTGTATGATGTTTGAGGGCATGCTTCCCGGGAAAGTGAAAAACCATGTTCAGTGTTGAAGGCAATATAGATGTTGATTTTTTTTTAAAAGTAATTAAAACTTCAAACTTGTAGAGGAGATACGGCACCCCTGTGGCCCCCTCTGGATCTGCCAATGAACTGACAGGTCGGTTATATACGTATTCCAACTTGGTTTTAAAACAAAATGTGCTAAAATACATAAAACAATTTCTGTCTTTTTTTTTTTCTTTTTTTTTTTTTACACCAGTTAACGATATTTATAAATTTATCCTTGACTTCACATGTAGTGACCCCTAAAATAGGTGCCAACTAAACCTGATATTCCACTTAACCTCCCAGATCCAAACAAATGTGGGCTCTACCGCCATATCAAGATGCTTGTCTCCGTTAACCAACGGGACGGGACGTAGACCAGTGGTAAAGTGTTCGCTTGATTCGCCATAGTATGTGCTATCCTGTCTGTGGGATGGTGCATATAAAATATCCCTTGATACTAATGGAAAACTGTACGGGTTTCCTCTCTTAAAACTATATGTCAAAATTATCAAATATTTTACATCCAATAGCCGGGGAGGGGGGGGGGGGGGGGCGAGACGTAGCCCAGTGGTTAAGTGTTCGATCGATCCCCGTCGGTGGACCCATTGGGCTATTTCTCGTTCTAGGCAGAGCTCCACAACTGATGTAACAAAGGCTTGTACTATCTTGTCTGTGGGATTGTGCATATAAAAGATCCCTTGTTGCTAATCGAAAAGTGTAGCCCATGAAGTGGCGACAGCGGGTTTCATCTCCAAATATCTGTGTGGTCCTTAAATATAACCATATGTCTGACACCATATATTCGTAAATAAAATGTGTTGATTGTGTCGTTAAATAAAACAGTTCCTTCCTTCCAATAGCCGATGATTATTAAATCAATGTGCTCTAATGGTGTCGTTAACCAAAACAAAGAAACTTTAACCATTAACCAACAGACATTTGGCAACAAACTATTGATCCGCTTCCTGCTATTGAATTGGCTGCTACAACAACAGCGTTTCCTTTGGTAGGAATATATACTGACGTGCTAAGAATATTATGTTTACGTGTTTCGAACTAATGACATTGTCTTAATAGACTCTTGTTCCGCTCTACTATAAACTGGAGTGCAGCCCCTTGACACATAGGTATGCTAAAATACTTAATTAATTCCTGAAGACACGTTTTAGCAATTTGTGGTGAACAAATATTTCTTTATGATAGGTGATTAGTGGCAGTTAGGTAAATAACCATATTATTTTACCACAAAGTGTGACAATATTGACGAGAAGCTACAGAAACAAAGCTGTCTCGATCCATAGCAAGCAAGAGGATGTTTCCGTTATAAATGAAAAAAAACAGGAAAGTATAAATGTTAGCGTAGATACATTCAAACAAGAACTTAATACCCTTATTCCATATTGTTCTGTTACCACTTATCAAACTAGGAGAAGAAAGAAAACAGGATAGGTCTACATAAGATGCTAAACCTTAGTTTAAGGACATATGTAAAAAACGGTATTAGGAATACAATTGAATCTGGCCGATGGCAAAACATAGATAGACAAGAACGAAAATGTCCTCTCTGTTACACCACTTCAGGTGATGAATATCATTATTTATTTCAATGTACATATTTCGCAAATGAGAGATTCATATATCTTTAAAAATATTATGACAGACCAAAAAGCTATCAACGACAAAGAAATTATGTATGTTTCTAAATGTGATTAACTCTGTTTTCAAAAATATCTATACAGCATAATAATAGACAGTACGTAATGGTTAACATCAAAAGTATACTCCTGCTTATAACATTGTTATATTATTATACCTCTTTTGTATTATGTGTATATTATATGTATATATTATATAGATTATATTTTTCTCAAGCGTCAATAGGTTTATAAACCACCTCAATGCATGACTTTTTGGTGATCTGAGTTGAATAAAGTTCTGCTCTGTTCTGTTCTACACACATGCATACATGCATACATACATACATACATACATACATATATAAATGCAAGTTGCGGGCGATTCGGTGCAGCAGGTTCGAGTCCCAGCAAAAGCATGAGACAATTCGTGAGGCTAGAAAGGATTTAATTATAAGCGGTTACAATACAAATTAAAAAGAGAAAAGTAGGTTAACGTAGATTTAATAGAGCTAATTTACGGTTATTGACCAATCATAATCGAATATTTTCCAAAGTCATTATCGAATACATCTTTATGTCATACAGGATCAGTCAATGTTATTTGTTTCTTCTTCTTTATAAACATGGGGTCTGTATAATACACGTGTTTCAGTAAAATGCTTTAAAGGTTATAACACACACACACACACACAGTGAAACCCCACCTAACGACCACCCCGGTTTTTTCAAGACCGGAATATTTCCTGATTATTTTATAGTGAAGACTACCCTGGTATTAAGACCACCTCGGTATAAAGACTACCCCGCTATTGCGGATTACAACCGGTAAAGTCGGTCCCATTGGTCGTTTTAAGTGCATTGCGACCCCGTCGAAGTCACTATATTATGATAGCAAATTTCAGGGTTTTTTGTTTTTTTCGTTTACACAAGTGTTGAAAAGTCACGCATCTAATGGTTTCTTTATTCTTGCTGATTGTTATCAAATGACTGGTAGTACAGTAAAAGAGTAATCATGTTAGTTTAGTCTGTGGAGCGTGTCCACAAAAACAGGTATACGTGACAAGATGGCGGCTAGGACGTGAGCATGTTGATGCTGCGAAAACCTTTGGTCAAAGAAGCTGATTCACAACGATGAGACAAATGTTAATGGACTTGCCAGTTTGTGAAGCTTTCCTAATGGTCTGGAGATAACTGCTAAATATGAAAAAGGCATGTAAGACTAACAAACATCAATATACTAGTAGTAAACGGTCGTCCGGTGCGTCAACAATGGCGGCGACGAGTGTAAACAATGGCCCCACCAAGCACACTGGACTGAACCCAAGCCTTCATGTAAATAGTGGCCAAACGATACCTCTAACATTCAGTAATTTAAATACAGCAGAGATGCATATCGGATCGGCAGGTACCCTGCAGTATACACAACAGGTACAAAATCCTCCACTGACATTTTTGGTACCACCAGGTAATTTTCAACAAACGTCCTCACCACAATGGGCCTTAAGTCTGTTTGATCAGATTGCCCAACTAACATTACCTACAGGCGAAATATATAAACGAACAGAGCGCCTTGGAACCATCGAACCTAAGATGAGGACAATAGAGAATGCATTAGTAGACCTATGCAGTAGTGTTAAAAATGCAAACGAGCGTATAAACTAAGACTTGCAAAGTTGTGACTTTATTAGCAACTCTTTTGACAAAATAAATTCTGAAACAAACCAACTAAACCAGTCCACCTATGATCTAAAACCAACACTGAAAACTTCAACTGAAGATATATTCCATCTGTCAAAAAATGTGTATGAAACCCAAGACGAAAACAACCGACTAGGTCCATGCATTTCAATTTGCTGTTCTTAGGCATTCCCAACCAAGGGCAAAATGAAAACACCGAAGATGTCTTAAAATCGTTAATTAAAAAGGAGATGGAGATCACAGACGACATACCAATTCAGGTAACGCACCGACTCGGACCATACAGAGAGTCAAACCGAATGAATGAATGTTTAACGACACCCCAGCACGAAAAATACATCGGCTATTGGGTGTCAAACTATGGTAATACAAACCGAAGACCACGAATAATTGTGGCACACTTTGAAAAGTTAAAAGACAAAGACGTCATCAAACTAACAGCAAAAAAAAACTTGCCGGTAAATGTTTTAGAATAAATGACCCATTTCCAAGAGAACTAGCAGAAAGAAAGAAAGAACTCTACCCAGTACTTAGAGAAGCCAAGGAAATAAACCAAAAAGCATTTCTTAAAGTAGATACGCTCTACGTTAATGGAATGGAATACCTGCCAGAAAATAGTTTCTTCAACCCAGCACAGTACCAGACTCCGATAACAGTGACAGAGCTCCACCCAGAAAGAGGCACCGAGTGATAAAGGAGTTTCGAAAGTGTCTGCTAAATTAATGTTGAAAATCCATAGAGAAATGTCTGTTGTATACTTTAGCATTTTCGGGTGCAATGGACAGCTATTCAGCTTTAGTTCTGACAGATATAAATGCATCTGTACTGAAAGCAGACGATGAGTTATGAGTAAAGTTGGCTGCCAATGCATTGACAATGTCACGATGAGACGTGACATCCACATCACTGACAGACATATTACTGGATTCTTTACCTTTGATTTTATGGATCCTATTCCAGACAGATTTCACCGATGTTTGTCAATTCAGCTTGTAGACAAACTCTCTCCAAGATGATTTCTTATTCTGTCTGATCTATCTGCGAGCCTTAGCCCTAACAATACTATATGCATCCAGGTTATCCCCAGTAGGTTCACGTTTGAACCTCTCAAGGGTCCTGTTTCGCTCTTTGATTGTATCCTTGCACGTATCATTAAACTGTTTGCTGAAACGTTTTGGCACTGCCGAAGTCTTAGGAATAGTTTCATCTGCAATGTCCTTTAAGATGGAAATGAACAAAGACATGGGATCATCAGCATCAATAATGGCAAAGTGTTGCAGACGAGTGCTGCATAGGTTCTGAAACTGGCCCCAATTTGCCTTTACCAACTTCCACCTTTGAATCCTTTCAAGTGATGGGGGTCCATCATTCTCCAAAATAATTGGAAAGTGGTCACTGCCACAAGGGTCTGGACCAACGTTCCAGGAAATATCAAGAAAAAGTGAAGGACTACAAAGAGTTAAATCTGTGGAAATGAAAGATCCACTTGGTGCATGAAAATAGGTATGACTTTTATCATTAATGATAAGATTGAGATTATCAAATATAAAAACATAATAACAATAGAACAAAACCCAATTGTAATTGTTTTGGAATAAATTTGCCGCAACTACATACACCTTTTTTCAGGATCTGGGAGATGTACTGAAAAACCGATTGTATTGGGCTATCACTGTCCCCACGGTACCATGGGTGACACAAATTCTGCCTGAGTCCCACAGATCAGAATGAGGACCACAGACTGGTCATAGCTACATACACTTTCAATTTATTAACCTGCCTCTCCGGTATTACCTTTGACAAGGTTAAGCAATCTCTTTCCATGGCACCACGGATAAGAGAGGGCTCCTCTCGTTAAAAAGAATGGGCCCTATTTCACTGTCATTCATACTGCACAAAATGTAATGACCCCTGAAAATGTGTAGACCAGCCCTTTTATCGACGCTCACATCCTAGATCTCGCCCCCACAAACCAAAAGTTGCGACGTTTTTATTATATTCCCCTGCGCGTGCTGTAACCTCACCGTGGTGCAGGGGTGTAGCATTCTCTTTGAGAGTGACCGATGCAGCACGGGTTGAAGTTTGGAGTAGAAGTCAGTATCTTATCTGTGATATTTGTATTTTTGCACAGTTCTGTACACTGTTTTTATTTATATCTTGAATTTTTCTGTTGATGTTGATCATCACCTTGTTTGTTTCCAGTACCATAGTTTGACACCCAATAGCCGATGTATTTTTCGTGCTGGGGTGTCGTTAAACATTCATTCATTCATTCATGAATTCATTTTTATTATAATACAAAATAACACGTTCACAAATACATTGGTTACTCATTAACACTTGCCAGGTTTATAACAATAAGAATAAGATTGCTAACTGAGACTCGATCGCGTTGAAGCGAGTGGTCTCCCTTGACCTATGAGCTACGCAAATAACCTACACAGTAAACCGTACTTACATTAAAAACAGTTATTTTGCAATGGCTGCAATAACTGCCATTAATGATAAGATTGAGATTATCAAATATAAAAGCATAATAACAATAGAAAAAAAACACTATAATTGTTTTGGAATAATATGGCCGCAACTACATACCCCATTTTTTCAGGATCTGGGAGATGTACTGAAAACCTATTGCATTGGTCTATCAGTGTCCCCACGGTATCATGGGTGACACAAATCCTGCCCGAGTCCCACAGATCAGAAGCTACACACGCTTTGAATGTATTAATCTGCCTCCCCTGTATTACTTTTGACAAGGGTAAGCAAACTCTTCCCATGGTACCACGGATAAGAGCGGGCAGCTCTCGGTAACAAGAATGGGCCCTATCCCACTGTCATTCATACTGCACAATATGTAATGACCCTTGGAAACATGTACCGACCAAACCTGTGATCCACCCTCACCTCCCAGATCCCGCCAAATGAGGGGCTCTATGGCCACTCACCTTCAAAGTATAACACCACCCACATATTTAAATTATTGGGCTCACCACTGAATTTATACAAAAGTTAAATTAGAAATACATTTCCTGAATGCCCAGCAAACATTACCAAAGCCGCATTAATGGAATTTAAAAATGCTGCATTCCCAAAGTCAGATAAGTGGGTGTCATCGTGGGTGACAGAGATTTCTCAGAAAAAGTAATGTCAGTGTATTTAATAACATAACCTCCATTACGGAGTACAAACGTTCACCTTGTTGACACGTTTTTTTTTTAATTTTGTCAACTGCAACTGCAGAGACGGCACAATGCCAATAAAGGCGGCGGAGTATGTGGGACCAGGTGATACGCACCCCAGGGACTAGTGTTATTAGGTGGTAAAATAAACATCTGATATTGTTCATCAACTCTACTACTTTGACTGACGTTAAATCATTGGAGCCTAAATGTACAAGAACGTACTCTGGTGCAAGATGATAATAAAATACATTTTGGATATAGCTTTCAAATTCCTTCCAACGCATACCTCTCTTACATTTCCAGATTGACGAACCGACAATCCATATGATCGACTCATTCCCTGTAAAAAACACACCCTCAAATGAATAGTAAACAAACAAATGATCCAATTCAAGGGTTAAGTGAAAACAGTAATCAATAGAAAATAAATGCCCATAGGCGTTACATGGTGAACTATAAATGTACATTGATAATGGTAATGTTGGGTAATATGTTAAATAATGATCATGTATCATAGATAGTTGTTAAAGGGACAGATCCTAGTTTCAACCCGTGAAAATTAACACTAAGTCTATTTAATCTACAAACCTGTAAAACATTTGGATAAAGTTACAACTGAGTAAAACATGAGTCTGTGATTTTGAAATTGTGAAATACCTTTTAAAAATAGACTAAAACTCGAATCCATAACTGTTACTTCTCAGACGCACGTGCGTTTTTAAAAATATGAGAAATGCATTCTGTGATATTAAAAACATCAGGATGACCAAAACCAATGACCAAAATATGTCCTTGTGTTTACAAACTTGGGTATGTCCCTTTAATCCTTCACTGAATCATTTATATACTACTCAAAAGAATTTAAGGGTCAGACGATATTTTCGACATTATTTTCTGAATGTCAATTAAATTAGTTAGACCATAATGTCACGCATAGTATTGTTCCATTTTGACGAAAGTTGGTCTAAGCAACCCATAAATGAATTAAAATCCACTGTCATTGACACTGTCGACTAGTTCTAATGGGAAAACATGCTTACATTTGCACGTAAATTAGGGCGAAAGCGAAAGGTCTGCTAAGTGCCCATAACTTGCTTTTTCACAAAGCGCTTCATTTGCACGCTTTGCACGTGTATTCCATGTTCCCTATGCTGAATTTCCGTATAATTGGAGCTTGCGTTCGTGTACGGTGCACACTCCAAATTCGACAATGGTACGACTTCAACTGACTATCGAAGATCGAGGAAGGGCTATTGCTTGGCTTCAGGATGGCAATACGCAAAGAAATGTTGCTCTGAGACTTGGTATCAGTCAGAGTGTCGTTGGCCGACTGTGGCAACGGTACCAAGCAACGAATTCTGTTCGAAATCGTCCACGTTCGGGAAGACCCCGAAGCACTACAAATAGAGAGGACCGCTACACCACCAATATGGCTCTACGTCAACGCACAACCACTGCACGCCGATTACGTGACAATCTGCGGACTGCGACTGGAACTCGAGTGTCTGATCAAACCATACGCAATCTTCTGAGAGCCAATAATCTACGCTGCCGTCGCCAGGCTGTTCGACCACCACTCCTACCACTCACAGAACGGCCAGACGTCACTGGTGCACGCTTCATCTGCGGTGGCAACGTGTTCAGTGGGGTCGAGTGATGTTCACTGATGAGTCCAGGTCGGGTTCGTGTCTACAGACGTCCTGGGGAGCGCTTCGCTGACGTTAACGTTAGACAACGTCACCGGTTCGGTGGTGGCAGCGTCATAGTGTTGGGCGGCATCTCTATCCACCACAGGACCCCGCTCTATGTGGTGGATGGCAATCTGAATGGAATCCGCTATCTGAATGAGATTATCCGGCCGTTGGTTCTCCCAGGCCTTCAGCAGATTGGCGGCGGGGCAGTTCTGCAGGATGACAATGCCAGACCCCACCGCGCCTGACTTGGCCCCAATAGAGCACGCCTGGGACGAATTAGGCAGGAGAGTTCGGGATAACCATGCCCATCCGGCCAACCTTCATGATCTGGGTCAACTTCTTATGGCAGAGTGGCAGGCCATTCCCCAAGAGTTCTTCAGACGTCTGATCAACAGCATGAGGCAACGATGTGTCGAGTGTATTCGCGCCAGGGGTGGATTCACACACTATTAAACGAATGTTCTAATGTGTAAAATCCATGTTTGACAACCTTCAACTTTGACAGCATGTCATGTGACTTTCTTGTATACAGTGACGTTTATTTGTGTTTTTTGGTAAATATGGAACAATAAATAAAAAATTTGGTGTAGTTTACATCATCAATCTAATACACTCTGAAACTTATTTGGTTATACATTTTTGACCTTTAAATTCTTTGAGTATACTTTGATATGTAACGTGTTATAAACTCCCCTGCGCGTGGTGTAACCTCACCGTGGTGCAGGGGTGTAACATTCTCTTTGAGAATGGCCAATACAGCACAAATTGAAGTTTAGAGTAAAAGTCAGTATCTTATCTGTGATATTTGTATTTGTATTTTTGCACAGTTCTTTACACTGTTTTTATTTATATCTTGAATGTTTCTGTTGATGTTGATCATCACCTTGTTTGTTTCCATTACCATAGTTTGACACCCAATAGCCGATGTATTTTTCGTGCTGGGGTGTCGTTAAACATTCATTCATTCATTCATTCATTCATGCATTCATGTTATAAACTGGCAATCTAATGTACCTTTTTAAAGATGAGGTTTTCCAACTACCACATCTTGTAATGGTTTCATCGGGAATTCTCCGCATTGCGCACTCAGTTGCTGCACCAATTCTGAATAAGTGTGATCCACTCAGTTGCTGCACCAATTCTGAATAGGTTTGATCTGAAATGGTATCTTGTAAGTGGTGATCCATCAAAATGGACATAAAGCTGTGGATTTTCAGCCCTTTACACTGCCCGAGGAAGCTTTGTCAGGTGAAAACCGGGCACACCAAAGTATTTTCTCCAGTGTCTATTTTGAGGGTGGTGGAATATCTCCTTTGGTCCGTTTTTTTATTCCCTCAGAATCAAATGTATGTATGTATGGTGATGGTCTTTAATTGAAATGTCGCTTAATTTTACTGGTCTTGTGTCTATATGTTTTTTGCTTCTTATAGTTAACTCCCCTACCCTAAGCAATCCATGAAATGCCAATGTAAAAGCCGATTTGAATAAAGCTGTTTCGTAAACTGATGAGCAAACTTTGGGAAGAACTATTGTCAACTGTTATAATATAGTAAGAGTTAAGGGGATCAAACATATTTTCGGTATGACTGTCGTCTTAAACCCTCTAAGAGTTTTGTAATAAGAAAACCTTTAGTAGTGTCAGTTACCATGGTATATTTGTGAAAGTAAGATAGCCCAGATATATATGCTGTAATTGTGGCAGGCGAGAAACCTTGTGAGGAAAGGTGTTTAATGTAATTCACTAAGCAATCGACAGGAGCAGGCCAAACAATCTGTAAGTTATAAAATTTCAAAAATGCCTTAGAATGATTCAGTGCAGTGTTATGGGTTTTTCATGCTGTATCAGACATAGAAACTCTCAGTAATCGCTCAGACTCCGATTTCAAATGTTCCAAACTTCTGGTGGAATTGGTATTGGTAAAACGTCTGCGTATGGGGCAATTTCCCTGAATTTCTTGAACTGTGAACGAGAAAGAGAATCAGCTAATAAATTCTTTTTCCATGGAATATGTATCGTCTTAAACAAAATATTATATTTAAGGTTAAGCACGACAAAGCGACGTACTAGTGAATTGTCCGAGGAGCATGACATGTTTTCTTTTTTATTATACTAACCACTGCTTTATTATCAATGTTAACTGCAATTCTCTTATTGGCTAACGAACTATCCCAGATGTGGAGTGCTACTAAAACTGGGAAAAAAACTAGAAATGTAATATTGCGCAAAATTTCGGACTGCCAAAATTCAGGCCAGTTACTATGAGCCCAGGACTGGCACTGGCACTCCCAAATCTTGACAGGTGGCGATAAATGAATCCAACGCCATCTGACAATGGACTGTGTTTGCCTTGCCTGCAAAAAGGAAGCCATCTAGATAATGCTGTATGTCCTTGCTGTTAGACCGCTGTTGAACACACCAATGGATAGTGGTTGAACATTTTTCAAAAAGTGCACAACTAATAACTGGCAGACTTTGGTCAAAATAATATTCATTCTGAAATTTAAAACCAAGTAAATCAAAGTCCCATGGCCAAATAGAAAAGAGTCTAAATGCAGAGTTTATGTCTGATTTTGCGAGCAATGTGCCTGGATCTAATGCCTGAATCATGCGTACTGCTTGATCGATGGTAGAATAAGTAACTGAACAATAACTGTCATCAATAAAATAATCAATAGAACCACCCAAGGGATTAGACAAGTGCTGTAACCTCACCGTGATGCAGGGGTGTAACATTCTCTTTGAGAATGGCCAATACAGCACAAATCCTTTTTTTCTTCGAAATACAATTGAAATTTGAGTAAAAGTCAGTATCTATCTGTGATATTTGTATTTTTGCACAGTTCTTTACACTGATTTTATTTAAAACTTGAATTTTTATATTGATGTTGATCATCAGTTTATTTGTTTGCATTGCCATAGTTTGACACCCAATAGCCGATGAATTTTTCGTGCTGGGGTGTCGTTAAACATCCATTCATTCATACATCTTTCCTTGGAACCAAACCCAAAGGAGAAACTTGTAACGTTGGGAAAGGTTTATTAGAAAGTTGCCCAGCTATCCGCCCAGCTAGCAACTCTTTAGCAATTTTATTTTGAAGTATCCCTGGCAACTGTCTTGCATTTAACAAATTAGTGCAGTCCCTAGAAAATCTTGGGCCACTATAATGCAGAAAAAAATCAAAACTTAAAACCATTAAAGGGACATTCCCGAGTTTGCTGCGATGTTTAAGATGTTATCGACTAACAGAGACTTTTTAACGATTGTAATTACATATTAAGTATACTTTTCTGCATAAAATATTAGTGGCTGTATATTAAACGTGTTTCTGGTCGTTCTAATATTTGTACTAGGTTCAATTTCATTTTATTTCCTAAAAAAGATTTTTTCGTACGTACGAAATTATTTGAAGACAAACTCTAGTTTGGGCTTCGTACAAATATTGAGAGGACCAGAAACACATAGAATATACAGACACTGATATTGTAAACAAGAAAATATGTTTAATATGTAAGTTTAATCGTAGAAATATTGTATTAGTCGGAAACATCTTACAATGCAGCAAACTCGGGAATGTCCCTTTAATCAGTAACTGTTTTTCTGCTAAAAATGGGTAATTGGCTAACTTACGTTCAAGTGTCAAAATCTTTATAGGTGAATAACCAAGAGAGTAGAGGGTCCTCTGTGATGTTTTTAAAAGACTACCTGGCACACTTGGTGCTGTTACCATAACAGGGAGTAGGGGCTCCAAAGATGTCGCATATGTGTGCAGAAAATGTAAACTGGGAGTTCTGATCTCTATGTGTGGAAACATAAAGAATCCATAACTCATTATCTATCTGTCCCCATGACGAAACTGGGTTCATAGCTTTTCTGAGCCTGTATTGTTCGTCATATTGGACCCAACCTAAGTGACTTGATTGGTCAGCAGCCAAACATACGTCATGCATAGATTTAATTAGCTCTATGGCTTGTCCTAGGTGCCTCTCTAAATAAATGTACACCAAACATGCGGACGTCCAGCTATGTATATTTGAAATAGGTCTGGTTGATGCTTTTTCTATAGTTGTCTGATTTTGTCTAACCACTAACTGACTCGACATTCCCTGATTGGAAGAAAAACCGTTAGATGATTTAAGTAGTATAGACACATTAATATATTCTCCATTCCAACCATTTTCTTTTATTTTGGATAGAACATGAATACTCACTGGTCAGATCACATTGTTAACCGAGTGGCCCTGTGCGTGTCTTTTTATCGCAAAAATAAATTTGGTACTTTCTGCTGTTAGCCAGTCAGAACTGTTGCACCCCTACCCACCGACGGTAGGTAGGAGACTGAGTAAGATATACCAAGTTTGAATGAATGTACAATTATTCATTTACTGAGTTTGATGTTGGGGAAATACCGAGTTCGATGTTTCATGTGAATTTATTTTTTGTTTCATACTAAATTTTATGTTTCATACCAAGTTTGATATTTAATACAAAATTTGATTTGGGGGAAATACCGAGTTTGATGAACTATGCCAATGTTTTGGTTTTTATCAAAAAATTAGTTTGCAGCTTCCCCTTAAACACAACTTGTTTTGTGTCCAAAAGGTGAGTGGAGAGTGGGATAATGCATGGAGAATTTAGAATACATATACCATTTTGTATCACTGGCCTCAAAAAAGGAGTATCGACTTCATAAATCACAAATGTATTGGATTATTTACGAAAAATAAATAAAACAAAAGTGAATTTGAACTTCGGTCAAACAAAATCCGATAAAAAACGTTACAATTTAGAGACTGATTCATACCAAGTTTCTATTTTTTTGGAGCACGTCTCATATAAAATATTATTTAATAGCCATAGAAAAGAGTATCTGAATTGTCTTGAATGGCCCTTTTGTTATAGATGATCTGGTACTTTTTGTTTTCGGGCCTGTTGTAGATTTTTCTCTTTCTTTTCTCTCTCATGATTTTGCCAGGGTTGGTCACTGTGATGGATCCATTTCTCATTGGAGATAACACCATGTCTCGAATGGCGGCTAAGTTGATGAGCTGTGCATTGGTGTGATGGAGAGTAAACCCCCTGACTTTACAGGTTTCTTTTCCCTTACTGGTTCTGTACGCATAATTCGTGGTACCCCAGAAACAAATTCTGCAATGTAATCTCCATCCAGCTCACCTGTCAAATCGCCAAGAGGAGGCTGGTAGCTTCCGTGCTTACAGACATAGAAGACAGAGTCTTGTGTCATAATACAAGACATTGCGATCCAATTTTTTTAGGTCGCTGTACAGTTTGAGACATGCCCAGGACGTGGTGAATGTGGCCAAAAAGATGTTGACCTTCTGGTCTTTGCGAACAAAGCTCGATTTGTGTTGGTATTCCAACTGCAAGATGTTATCTGTAAGAATGTGAAACTTGGCAATTTCTTTGGTAGGGTCTGTCAGCATCTTGAAAACGGTTTCAGCATCATTCAGCTGTTCAGACAGAGTCTTGCCAAAGAGCGAAGTCCTGGAGTTTTCTTGACAATGCTCTCTCGCAGCTGGATACCTTCCCTTTCTTCATATTCCTTTGTTACGAGCCTTGTCTTCTTCCATCTTGCACCATTCCGGCCATCCACTGGCTTCTTGTTTCAGACAGAGAAATATGTTGATGTACTCTGCAAAATGTCCACCACTTTTGGTCTCTTGGTCATACTGAGTGGTTTCCGTCCAGTGGTAGACCTTGTAGATATCCTTTGTCCACAGCTTTCTGAATTTTGGGTGTGCACCAAGTCCCCAGGATGGCCCGTCCTTCGTCCAAATGTTGACATGGGGTCTGTTGCTCTGTGTCTGCACATATTCGACACAGTGGAAATTGTAGTTTAGATATGGTAGGACAGGATGATAGAGTCCTCTTAGTGGCAGTATTTTTACTTTTGCAATACCGAAGTACCGATCCAGAGTTTTAAAATTGTTGTATATGATCTTTGGATGTTCTACGGGGTACTGGCAGTACTTGTTCACCCACGTAGTGGATATTTTCGTCTTCAGCCATTTGTAGATAAAGTGTTGGCAGTTGATCCTGGATATCTAAGGCATCCATGGATGTCTTCATTCCGGAATTCTGTTTTGGGCTTTTGGTTGTACTTCTGTTCCCAAATGACCACAAGTGTGTGTATCCCTTTTCTTTCAAAACGTGGTGGGTTTTTTACGGTCAAGGCATGACTCTGATAAATTCAGCATTGACCACCAGGATCTGGCATTGCAGGTCTTCAAATGCTAGAATGTCGCTGAGGCTGCAAGGCTGGTCAGTGCAGATCCTAGCGAGTTCACAGAGCTTGATGGCCAGTGTTTTCTATTTGCCACGATTCTTGTATCTTAATTTCTTGTAGGATTCCGTTATAAGATCATGTCCACCGTATTCAGTCTACTTGGATTTTTGAGGAGATCCAAGCATTCCGTGTTAGTGACTCAGATGCACAGATGATCATCATTGATGATATGAAAGAGTGACATTTTGGTGTGGATGGAGTTGCCTTGTCCTTTTTCTAGATCCTTAACGTGGCATCTGGATGACCCATATGGTGATACGAAAGAACCGGTCCCAAGCCAAGTTTTCGTTGCTGTTAAAGACTTTCTCGATCACCTTGAAAATGGTCTCCGCATGCAGTTGATCCAGGGGCTGCATTTGTACTATTATGGGTCCATTCAGATCATGATGATGAATGGTGATGCGATCCTCATCGTTGTCCCGCGTGTCACGTTTCGCCTCTTGCAGAACTTCGTCAAACATGGCTTGGATATTGTTGTGCAGTTCCCGGATACTTAAACTTGACCTCGTATGTGGTGCCAATGGCACCAAGCTTTTTGATGTTTCTCTTTCCTATTTTTTGGAAGTCGTAAGGTGACGGGTTATTGCCTTCGACCACTGCTGGACCAATACCACCAAACTTGTTAATGTTTTTTCTTTTGCTTTTTGGTGAGGGGTTCCGACGACGTCGAGGGTTCGTTCGTTTTTTGTTTTTTTTTATCGGGTGGGCAATCGTTTTCGTGGAGTCTTCTTCGACTGCACGTTGCCCTGTGATGTCTGAGGTCTGTAAGATGTTAAACATGTCATTGCAAAAAAACCACTTGATTACATGCAAGATGTTGACCTGTAAGCCAAATATAGATTTGTTAGGGATGGTATATTGTATCTGTGTAACGAATTGCACTTAGACCTCGAAAGGTCTACACGTAGAAGTGGGAGTTACCAGTTTGACTGCAAGTGCACTACGATACTTTTTTTTGAAGTCTTGTTGAAAGATAACCTTCCTGAATACTTCAGTAAAAAATGCACAAAGTACAATGCTAGAATCAACTTGAAATAAAAATGGTGTAGTTCTTCTCTCTAGCAACGTCTCTGAGCGAATGCCAATCGTTCTACCTCTGGGTTTTTTATACCCTTCGAATGGGGAACCCACGCTATCTCGAGGTAAGCACGCGAACATGTCTGAACACGTTTATAGAACTGGCAGAAACCGGTTTATTCTTATCCACACTCACTCCCGACAGCTGCAAAATCCATTATTTTACACTGACGCCACGCTTAGAGATCAGGTTCCCATGCTTGCTAACATAGCT